>NC_056746.1:1064271467-1064478967 GCF_019279795.1 Protopterus annectens | reverse complement strand
TGACAGCAGGGTAGGGGTCTGAGGCAGGTGCCATGGGGCTACCTGTGACACACTGCGTAAGAGGGGATACCAGTATTGGCGTGGCCAGTCTGGTGCAATCAGTATCATTCTTTGTTTGTCCTGTTTGATCTTTAGTAGTACTTTGGAGAGGAGAGGCAGAGGAGGAAAGCATAAACTGAGAGATTTTTCCAGCTGAAGGACAGAGCATCCACTTTCCAAGCTTGTTTGTGGGGAGTCCTTGTGCAGAATTTGTCCAATTGGAAGTTCTGGAGGGATGCAAACAGGTCTATATCTGGGCTCCCCCATGTTGAAAGTCTTTCGTTCCAGTTTCCACTCGTGTGGGTCCATGAAATTTCTGCTTAGTTCATCTGCCAGTGTATTTAGTTTTCATGGGTGGAATTGAGCCTGTAGATGCACTTGGTAGCTCAAGGCTGTGTTCCACAGAGCCATGGCTAGTCTGCAGAGAGGGTAGGAATGGGTACCCCCCTGCTTATGTTCCACATAACAGTGGTGTTGTCCGTCTTTACCATTAATTGTCCTGGAAGAATGTGGTCCTTGAAGGCTGTCAGAGCATTCTGTACAGCTAACATTTCTTTTTGATTGATATGCAAGTGCATTTGACTTGGGTTCCATTTGCCTTGAATGCACTTCCCTGCCAGGTGAGCCCCCCATGCATAGTTTGATGAGTCTGTTGTTAGGGTTTGGGCGGCAGGGGGTTGAGTGAATGGTAGTCCCTTGTTTTGGTGGTAGGCCTCTGCCCACCAAAGGAATTCTAACCGTAGGCAAGGTATAATAGGAATCATTGCTTCTAGATCCTGAGAATGCTGACAACATAAGCTTTTTAGATATCATTGTAGTTTCCTCATATGCAGTCTTGCATATGGAATTAGAAGAATGCACGATGCCATGAACCCCAAGGCTTGCAGTATTTGCCTTGCAGATAGCAGGGTTTTTGTGGCCACTATTTGAAGTAAGTTTTCAAATGAATTGGTTTCTCTGGCGTGAGGAAAACCATCTGGGAAGCTGTGTTCAAGCTTGCTCCCAGGAATATAATTTGTTGACAGGGTACTAGCTGTGATTTATTTTCGTTTATGGTGTACCCCAGACAAGTTAGCACCTTTTGTACAAATGCCAGATGATTCAAAAGTATGTCCTGGCTTTCTGCCTGAATTAGACAATCGTCCGGGTATGGGTATATTTGAATATTTCTTTGCCTGCAAAATGCAATGACTGGAGCTAGGCACTTTGTGAATATCCTGGGCACAGTAGATATGCCAAAGGGCAGTGCAGAGAACTGATGGTGCATGCAACCTGCTTTGAAGCTTAGGTATCTTCTGCAGGATTCTCTGATTGGGATGTGCAGGTAGGCTTCCTTTAAATCCTGTGTTGCCAACCAGGCATTGTTGCCTATCATGGCAAGCAACTGGTGAAGAGTTAGCATCTTGAATTTTGGAATCACCAAAAAGGTGTTTAGGATAGAAAGGTCCAGGATAGGATGCAATGAGTTGTCTTTTCTGGGTACCAGGAAAAGTCTTGAGTAGAAACATTGTCCCTTTTCCTCTTCTGGTACAGTCTGAACAGCCTTTAATCTTGAGAGAGAGAGAGAGTACTTGCTTTTGAGCCTCTGCCACTGATTTGGGGGAAGATCTGGCCAACCGTTTGGGGTTGGTAACATGTGGAAGTAAAATCTATATCCTTGGGAAACTATGTTTAAAACCTAATTTGTCCTGGGTAATGAGTTCCCAGTTTTTTGCTTGCAGAGCAATCTTTCCCCCTAAAGGAGCAGTCAGTTGAGACGTGCTTGGAAGTTTTAAAGTTAAGTCATTGAGACAGCTTACTATGGGGGAAGTCTTACTATGCCCTGATTTGGAAGTGGGAGCCCCCCACTGCTTAGTCCTGTGCGTACCCTGGGACTGAAGCCTGGTTGTTCTGCTGGTTCTGGGTTTAAACTGAGAAGGCCTGGAAGAGGCAGGAAAGAACCAATTTTTTGAGGGCCAATGCCTACTAAATCTTGGAGGCTGCACTTGTAAGAAATCTTTAACAGTGCATAGATTTATCTTTTTCCTCCATCTTTTTAAGAACATCTTCTGCTTTGTATACTAACAGGTGGTCCTGATTTAAGGGAGCATCCAGCAATTTAGTTTTAACATGATCTGGCAAAGACTGCTCCTTAAGCCAAGCATGCCTCCTAAGTACAGACCCGGTGACAGCAGCCATGCAAGATGCCTTCAGTGAATCAAAACCACATTGCAAAGTATGTTTTCTAAACTGTCCAGCAGAATGCATTAAATCCTGTAAATCCTTATTTTCAGCACAATCAGGAATCAACATCATTTTCTGTTTAAGCAATCCAATAACATGCTGCTGATACTTTAACATATGAAACTGGCAATTTAAGGCCCTGATGGCCAAGGTTGCAGACAGCTTCCTTCGGGGTTTTCGTATTCATTAGTTTGTTTGGCAGTTTTAGTTCCAAGTTCCATATGGCCAACGTAGGAAGCAGCCCAACGCAGGATCCATTATTCTCCCAGGACTACGTGGGAGAAGCTAGCAGTACAAACGCCAAAGAAGGGGCCGACGAGGCGAAGGCTGACGGCAACTTGACAACTTTAATCCAGTTGTTACTCGGTAGGATGGACATACTAACTCAGCGCATTGACCGACTTGACAATACGACCGGAGAGCATAATGTGCTACAAGGAGGTATAAGGGACACCGAGGCACGGAACAGCATTAACAACAACGTAGCAGGAGCTATGACCCAGAATAAGACAGTGCGACTTGTAAGAAGTGGTGGAAGGTAACACATAATGGGCGAGTGCCCCGAGATAAACAACTCGAACACCACTTCCAACGGCGAATTTAGTATACCACCAGGACAAGGGCATATGCCCACGAACAATATTGGACACACACAAGGTACTGTAGTAGAGAACAGGTTGCATGATTCAGCACCTACCGTGGATTGTTACCTCAATAAGAAAAACTTTTTTGACGTTAGCTATAATAGAAATGAGGTGGAACCTGCTGCAGGAGCTATAAGCTCCGTGTTTAATAACATTAATACATTCATTAGTGATTTTGACTCAAAGCTGTTTAAATGCAAGAAACTGCAATTAGAGACTGCCTACCTGGAAGAGTGCCTAGAGAAGAGGATTGTGCCTAAGGGTCTTAGGCAATGGCGCCCTGGGCTTAGTCGAAGGATCTTTGTTTCATAAGCAATTACTTGATTTGTTTGACAGACAGAGCTTTGAATTTATGAGAATGCTCATTGAGCATTATGAGCAACAAATAGAGGTTCTTAGAGGGGAACTAGCGGGTTTGGAACAAAAAATAAAGGAACATCAAGATTTTTCAAGGTATAAGTATGACTATGCTCGTATTTTTACGAGCATAGAGGCTACTACTAACAAATTATGTGAGAATAAGAAGAAAATAAGGAGGGATGTACAACAATATACCACTAAAACAGCCTACCCCTTACCTCCACAGATTGGTAAACCAAAAAATAAGAACAACGTCAAATCCAATGAAGTTTTTTCTAAAACATATAGACAGGATAACCCCAGAGTAGGACAAGAAGTACACTGTTTAGATGAGTTCCTAAATGGTGAAGGTAACTGCAACCAAGGGCCTAGTTTTCGGGGGGTCGAACTAGATGACGAACAAGAAGTAGTAAGGCTACCTGACGACATGGGCATGGCGTCTCCATCACAGTTAGAAGTTTCCAACAATGGAGTTGAGGATACAAGAGACGAACATAACCAGGGTTTTTGGGAAGGCCGGAACTTGCATCAAATGAATTTGAGGTCGAGGAGGACTGTGACGTCGGGGACAAATCCAAGGAGCAGGCAGAACCAGGGGAGGTTATGACCCCTTTGGAGGAATACCCCACTATAGTGTATAGCACAGAAGGGGATTTTAGGATTTTTAACTACACCACATTGAACATTCACCAAGGACATGGTGGATTTTTTCTCCAAGGGTTTAGCCTTTGTCCCGGACTCTCACATGGACTTAGTAAAAACCATCATAGACCTCAAATTGTTTGTACGCAAGTTAAACTTAACCACTGTTTTGGGTAAAAGTTCATCTTTAATCCCTTTAGAATAGCTAGTTTATTCAACCCACCATTAGTTAACAACTTGAGATCATTTGAAAAAGCATGTGAATTAGACTTAAGACATTTGGCAGCCAACAAGGGGTGCAAAGCTAAAAACACACTCAATATCTCAAGTGAGCAGCGTGACTTTTTATTTTTAGTTCAGGATTGTAATATACGGGTGATGAAACCCGATAAGGGGAATGGACTTATTTTCATGAACAATAATGATTACGTAAATGAATTAATTACACATTTAAATAATGGCCCTTATGAGAATATCAGCTTGAATGAAGTAAACAAAGCTCACAACAATATAAGAAACACAATCGAAGATTTGTTTTTGGAGGAATTTATAGATCAGGAAATACACTCTTATTTGTGTATGTTAGCACCAAAAATGCCAACCTTCTTTGGGGTCCCAAAAATCCACAAGTCCATTAGTAAACCTCCGTTCAGACCAATTGTGGACAGTAGGGGGTCTATTTTGGTGGCTTGTGCTAAATATGTGGATACCATCCTTAAGCCACTCATTAAATCAGAGAAGCAGATTTGTAGGGACTCGTGGCATTTTTTGGAGAACATCAATGAAATATCCTTTGACCCAAATTTTATATTCTTGACAGTGGATATAAAAGATTTATATACGGTGATACCGCAACACCTGGGTTTGGAATGGTTAAGGATGTTCATGGAAAATAAAGTACCCCAGAATATTGTGTACATAACGGAAACATTATTAGAGCTGATTCTCAAATACAGCTTCTTTAATTTTAATGGGCTTACTTATAAACAAATGACAGGGGTTGCTATGGGGTCCCCGTGTGGGGGAGCATTTGCAAACTGCGTTATTGCACAGTAGGAGAATACACTCCTAATTTAGCAATGAAGTGTTCAAACAACACGTCGCCTGGTACACTAGATACCAGGACGACATGTTCTTTCTGTGGAAGGGCCCTGTAGATGAAATAAAACCCTTCATTGAAATTATGAAGACATTTACGGATTTCCTTGATTTTACATTTGAAATGAACATTAATGAAATCAATTATTTAGATATATTGCTCACCAAGGACTATAATGAATCTAGGTTTATTAGTAGGATTTATCGTAAACCCACCTATTCTAATGGGTTTTTACATTTTAGTAGTTGTCACCCTTACCATCAAAAGAGAGCTGTCGTTAAAGGACAGATGGTAAGGGCGGCACGTATGACGACTAAAGATATAGATTTCATGGATGAGTGTGATAAATTAAACAGTATGTTTGTGAACAGAGGTTATCCTCAGGTTCTTCTCATTGAGATCAAAAAAGAAGTCGAGACAAAAAGACTTTCCGGACATTTTAAACCTATCTTGAACCTACGGGGTTTTGATACCCATATAAGTCAAGATAATAAGGAAATTGAGAAAATGAATAGCGACAAGACCAATTTGGGCACAAAATTTGTGTGCACCTTTTCGGTTGACCATCGCTATATAAGGGACATTCTACAGAAGAATTGGTCCATTATCATGGAGGATAGGCAGCTGACTGATACATTGGGTCCAGTACCAGGTGTTACGTTTAGAAAAGGGTTTTCTTTAAAATCCCTTTTGGAAAGAAATAAAAGAACATGTTCTAATAGATTTAAAGGCATGACCCAATGTGGGACATGCCGTCAATGTAAAAACATTCAGGAAGGAACACAACTCAATATGAACAAAAAGAAATACAAGGTCATGGGTAATTTCAACTGTGGGACCAAAGCAGTAGTTTATGTAGCCTTATGCAACCAATGCTTGGCCTTCTATATAGGAAAGACCGAAAGGGCATTTAGGAAACGCATATATGAACATCTTTATGCAATATCAAAGGTAGACTTAAAGAATGCACTAGCTCGCCACGTTATGGAATACCCTGGCCATGCGTTTCGTTTTGCTGTTGTAAAGCAAGTTGTAACAGACCCAAACAGTGGCCCTTGGCAGGTCAACCTAGAAAAAGAAGAGTTGTTCTGGCAAATCAGAACAGGAGCATACATATATCCTGGACTAAATGAAGCCATTTCTTTGTCTTGTATTCTCAAACATCTGGCCTTGAGGAGATAACAAGCACCCCTATCATGTTTTGGAACTTGTAGGGACCTCTTGATTGGCATCTATATACTATAGGGCTTTTATTTCATATATATTTTTTGTTGGAAGGTGGTCCGGTCTATATATAGACCATCGGATCTCACCTAACATAGTGTAGGTTTATTACATCTTGCCAGTCCTTGGGCTTTGGGTTTTCCTTTTTTCTTCTTCTTTTTAAGACAGATGGAGGATATTCATATTTTGGGGGTAGGCTGTTATATTATATTATGTAATCACATTAGACATTTGCGTAGTCTTAGGGTGGGAAGGTTGCTTCATATTACGTATGTGTAATAGGCAACCTTGCACCTTTCACAAGGACTGAGGTTTTACATTATTTTAAGATAGGCACATTTGTGCATACAACTAGAATCAAGTACAACAGTAGCGATTTATCGCTGGTTTAAATGTGGGTTTTTAACAGTATATTATTAAATAATTAAGTGTTTACATGACTATATAATATATAACGCATAATTGTTTTAAAAAATGTTTTTAAAAAAAGTTTTTATTTGGTTTTTAAGGAATATTCTGAATGTGGTGATATATATTTAAAAGTACAGAGAGTTTTTAAATGAAGGCGGGTCCTCAATTAAGAGGCCATTAACAAGGTGGGGTAACAAGTATTTAAATTAACTTTCCTTTGTTATTTACTGTTTTGTCTGAAGAAGGTCGGATATTAAGCCTTCCGAAAGTTCTTGTGAAATAAAAGTGCTTACATTACGTCTTTTATAGCGATTACATTCATTTATTGGATTACTTGATCAAAACCTGCAGACAGCTTCCTTCGGGGTTTTCGTATTCATTAGTTTGTTTGGCAGTTTTAGTTCCAAGGTTGCAGAGGTGTATACCTTCTTATCCCATCTATCCAGAACCCTGGAATCTCCATCACAGGGGGTAGGATTTTTGGCAGTAGTAGCCTTAATGCCCTTGGGTCCTTGTGAAATGGTCTCAGGATCCGCAGTAGGATTTTTAAAAAGGAACTTGTGAGAATTAGGAACCCTGTAATATCTATCAGGTTTTCTGGGAGCAGGAGGTAAAAAGTCCGGGGCCAAACTAGATTCTGAAAAGGCATTGTCAACAATGTCCAGCACAGGAGGGATAGCTAAAGGCCTGTGTTGGCGCAGGCGTAAGAAATATCTAAGCCTCTTTTTAGAATGAGAGTAATCCTGGCTTTCCCAGTGAAAATGCTCCCTAAGAGTATGCAAGGTTTCACCAAAAGAAAAATCCTCTGGAGGAGAAGCAGAGGGAATAGAGTCCTCTGCATCAGAATCCTCATAGGTGGATAAGGTTAAATCCTGGTCATCAGAGGAGACAGAAATTTCAGAATCCTGGCCAGAAGTTTCATAAGCAAATTTAGTCCTAGGTCTCTTAGAGGGGGAAAGTAGACTTCCCCTGATTAATGTAATAAGTTCTTCAGCCATTCTTATTTGTTTTTCAGGCATAGAGGCCTGACTGCGGTGGAGGTGCTGCGATAGCGTTGTCGCCTCATAGCAAGACATTGTCCTGTTCGATTCTCAGCTAGAGCGTCTTCTGTGTGGAGGCATACGTGAATGGGGCGTGCCTTCGTTGAAGGTTGTACGTCAGGGCTGGTAAACCAGTATGTAAAAATCAACTACCAATCATTAGCAGACCGGAGTTCCGCTGTGGCAAGCCCTAACCGGGAAAAGCCGAAAGACACAAACAAGAGGCCTGACCATGCAGTCTGGGTGTCGGTTTCCTAGGCATGGTTCCAGTTTTAGGCCTTGAAGAAGATGGCGTCGGTTTAATATGCAAGTCAGTAGGCCTGAATACACCCTCAGAAGCCGGTGCCTGCACAGCGGCTTCGGACCATCCAAGGTAGAAACATCCGCAGGTTCCACAGTTGAAGCATCTTGCGGCATACCGGACTCCAAATGGGTCTCAGTAGAGGCTTGCAAATCTGAAATAGCTGGTATCAGGGGCTGCGAAAGCACCTCACCTAGTACTGGCAAACTGGCGACTAGTTTAGGAGAAGCGTCGTCGGCAGCTTTGGACCTATGCAGCCTGTCTCTGTCTTTATCTTTGCATTTTTTCGGAATGTCAGTAGTCAGGTGGCTTACAGAAAACATATCTGGATAATTGAAGCAAAAATATACCGACGAAGAATAGGTCCGTGGTTTAAATAAGGCACAAAACCGAGAGCGAGGTACGTAGTGGTCAGGGCCTAGGCAAGGAATACAGTACGAATTAAAATCTTTATGAGGTATTTGCTTTCCACAAGAAATACAATTATTAACTTTTACTAACATCGGTTTAGAGCAAGAAAAAGTGTCCACAACGGGGTACTTCGCTTTTAGTTGAAGATTTCGGTTCTGAAACTCGAAAATGAAAATTTCAGGAGTCGGATGACCAGCACTTGCGAACTGCTTCTGCTTCAGGCACCGAATGGCAAGAAAGACTGATGTAATGGCATCGGTCATATGCTTTATACCCCCCGACTACCTGACGTCACGGAAGATGAGACAGCAACCGACGCAGGACCCAATACTTTGATAATCAGGCCGACTGAGGGCTACTGCAAGCAGATAACCCAAATGTGATGACTGCAACAGTGAAAGAAGAAGAACATCCAGCAACTATTTGTTTCACCAAGCGCTCCAGCTCAATGTCCTTCAGACTCCAATCAAGCATCTGTTCTATGCTCATTCTCAGACTGAGTTGATTACTTAGTCTCTAGAATAAGGAAAGCAATGGGACCAGCAGAAAGGATCTTGATTCAGTTTGACAACATGGCAGTTTTATTTTAACAAGGGTGGAACCAGGTCTTATCACCTATGCAGAGAGATAAGACTGTTACTGGGCAAAGTCTTCACTGAAATTTCTGGTAGCAATGAACATTCCAGGAGGGATCAACTATGTAGCAGATGTGCTAAGCAGATCTCTTCTAATGTCTCACGAATGTTCTCACAATCCAGCAGTAGCACTAGTAGTTTTTGCTACTGGGGCCAGCTTTGCTGTGATCCGTTTGCCTTCCTGTCTAGTACCAAATGTATCAGCTACTTTGCTCTCATTTCTCCATAGGGACATTGACCACCTGGACTTCGACATTGTTTTTCCCCCATCTTCAATTAATTTTAAAATTCCTGCAAAAAAGCTTCTCTGTGGAAGGCCTTAGTTATCCTCAAAGCCCCTTTCAGGCTCAGACAAATTTGGTTCCCTTTGCCTTGGTTACAGCTCAAGAATCAGCCATGGCTTTTGGACCTCCTACCAGATCTCTATCCCACCAATCCTGCAAGCTTCCCTCAGACATTCAGTCCCTGGCATTAACCACATTGTTTCTCCAGTTCCCATAATAGATACTGATCTTACCTTTTCTTACAGAATAACTGAGATTCTTTCAGCCTTGCATAAAGAGTCTGTTTGTAAAATACATAGGAGCAAGTGAAAAGGAATTTGCATCTGGACCTCTAATCAAGGTCTGGATTCATTTACTGCCTAGATTCTCTCAATTTTGCAATTTCTTTCCACCATGTTTGACTGAGGCTGTGGTTATTCTACTGTCAAGGTACAGTTGTCTGTCGTCTCCAACTTTCACAATGACTTTCCATCTCTTTACTCATGGCTCACAAAGCATGTAAAATTTCCAGAGGTGCATCTTTCTTCTCATTGCCCAATCAACGACATCACTCCACGCTTGGACCTAAACTTTTTGTTGGAGATGTTGACACTTCCCCATCTTTGTTTCAAATTCTTCCAAAGAACTAAAATTCCTGTCATGGAAAACATTCCTTGTAGCGGGTCACTTTTCTGACAAGGATCCAAGAGTTACATGTCCTGTTTTCCTTATCGGGTCTATGAAAGTATCACTAAGAATTAATCCTTCTTTCATGTCCAAATTAGCTTTGGAATCCAACCTCAACCAAAGCATACCTCTCCCGGTCTTCTTCCCATATCACTCCAAGTACAGCACCTCCTTTACATTTTGGAGATCCACAGAATTACATTCTTATTTACACCTTACAAAGACAACCAGATTCTCAGCCATTGCTTTGGTTAGCACCTACCAAATGGGTGCAAGTTTTCCAAAACAACCTTGCCTACATGGCTTTCAAACTGCATATCCTTTGTATACCAGCAAAGCCAAAGACCAATTTAACTAGGTCCATGGCAGCCTTTACTGTCTTCAAGAATTCTTCAGTTGATGGTATCTGTGTGGCAGCAACTTGGTCTACACTGCATACCTTTCTAAACATTACAAGATGAATATTTCCAGGTCCAGGTCTTCTCTAGAGCTGCCATCCTCAAGGATATCAATCATGATACCCCCAAGAAAGCATGCAGCATAAGATTCTGTCCCACAAGTTGAAGTGGATGGATGGGATGATAAATGATAACACAACTATACACTTGCCATAAAGCTGGATCCTTATGATTCCTAGTTTGTCCACTTTCATAATCCACCTGCAATCCACCTACCAAATTGCCACAGTTCTTCTCTGTATGGTCCTAGTACACCTACCCTGACACCTGTCCAATGTTCACAAGATCACACCCAGAGAAGACAGTCCTGAAGGCCTTGCAACACTAGGAGACTGCTCTCATCTCTAAGACATTTATGTGAAGATTAGCCTCTAGGTTGGACTAGATCATTTGCCCCTTGAAATACTCTCCACCCTAAAGTGGAGGACTCTATGTTTACCATAATGAGAAGAGGAAAACCAAAAAGGATCACTCTGCTGGGATAATGTAATACACCACTCACCACATTATATGTTTTCTACAAACTGAAGAGAGACGAACTGGCATATTCATGACATCTGCTAACTGAGACCACTGCACAATCAAGGTCCATGGCAGAACCCTCATGAATATCCTGTTGAGATACAAGGGGAATAGGTGCTACTATTAGCTTGAGACCCTTCAAGATAACAGAAGATGGGGAAGACTGGGAAGACTAGAGGATTAATATTGCTGTCCTTAAAAATAAAAAAGCCCTTTTACTAACATGGCACAGCATGATCGTGTCTAGATGGGCTTCTTATAAAACCAATGTTTGGGAAAACTGTAAGTGTGATGTTTACATGTTGACGGAGACATGTAATGACAGAAGAAAGTAATCTCTGGCTAAAAGAATGGAATTGCTTGTAGTGGCTAGGAGCCAAATGTCCAGATGTGGTAATATGTGAATTGTCTCGAGTTGCAGGTGAGCTATGGCCACAGTCATGCACTTGGTGAACATCTAGGGTGCTGCTCTGAGACAGAAGGGCAAAGTACAGAGATGGTAATGAATGGTTTCAAGCTGGAAGCACAGATGCCTTTGGAATTCTTTGACCATCTTTTTATGTTGATAAGCCTCTTGAAGTCATATGGAGCACATTCAGTTATAATCTCCTTCAGAGAAGGTAGAATGGCTTGCACTGTGATTACCTTGAACAGTGTCTTCTTTACATACTTATTTAGGCCACTTAGGTATATAAAATGAGTCTGAAGTCCTTTGATTTCTTTGTAAATAAAAAAAGAACAAGGAACTTATGTCAGATCCTTTTTAGTCTATTGGGACTTCTTAGCTGGCTGTTTTTTGTTGAGAGCAGTGATCTTTCTTTTTATTGCCTTCCTTTGATTGGGTACAACATCTGATTAGGCAGGGAGTGGTCATATGGTGATGATGAAAAGGAGGTAACAGCCTCTAGACAAAATGCATGATGGCCATCCATGTCTCTGGCCCCAGAGAAGAGCAGTCAGGCAACTCTTCAGGGATACACAGGTGGCTTCCCAGAGAAAGAACCACTGAATCCCTGATTCTACGGACCCCCTCATCCCCTTGGGTACAGTCAATTAAAATGGCCTCATCTCCAATGGCTACCACTGTCTGAAGAGAAGTCAAAGGGGAAACACTGGACTAATTAAAACTAGGGTAACTTGGGCCTTTTCTGAGTTCTGCTGTAGGAAGTTTGAGGGGCCTCAAACTGAACTCCTAGGGCACAGAGCATCGTTCCTTCCTGCTCACTCTTCAGTAGATTCTCTTAAACTTTGGGTCCAAATAGTAAGGACCCATTATGGGGAGGGAAGTTCATTAACAAAGGATGCTTTAAAGCTGTAAAAAAAAAAAAAAAAAATAGAGAGAGAAAAGGCAGGCACGGTGCCTCATGGTAATGCCCACTTTTGCTGCTCTAACCACTCTTGTCAGCCATATTATGCAACAGTCTCATCAAGAGGCTGGATACAGTGAGTAAATAAGCCACATGAGATCCAGGATTTTTCCTAGACTCAGGTGTAGCAGGCTTTCTCAAAGAATCAAAGGTTAGTTTAGCTACATCTTTCTGGAAGAATGTCATGTGTGAGGTAATCTAACATCATCTGGGCAAATGTGTCTGAGGTATAAGCTTGTCTCCCCTTTCTGTCCACTGACTGTGACTGCCTGTTGGGAGGATGGAAAACAGGAGCGCCACTGAACACTCCCCTATTAGTGGCAGCTGTTACAATAGTTGATTCCACCAGATGGCTCGTACTACAGTACTGTCTGTCGGGGGGGTCTTTCTGAATTATATCGTACAGACTCCATAACACTGGGCTCTAGCCACGTCGTCCTCACTACCAGGTCCATTACATGATCAGTGTGTGTGCGTGGGGGGAGGTTTAACCACCCAGTAAGTAAAAGGAGCAATCTGATAGCCTACAACAGCACCTCTTCAACAGGGACAGTGGAGGTTTGAAGGCCAGGGATCCCTTTAATATATCAATTCCAGAAGTCAGCCAAATTTGGTATCTTCTGAAGTCAGCTGTGGGGATCCTTCCTCTTCAAGTTCAGTGTCTGGGATGACGGAGTCTGCTGTGGAGTCAATATGCCTCCTTTTGCATGCGAGTTGTCTGGGTGGATCCAGTGGAGAGTCATGCAAATCACCAAAAATCTCAATGAGAGTCCCCTACAGAAACTCAGTGAAGCTTTTGACTCTGCTCTGTCCTTGAGAAGGATGAACAGAGGAGCTATATGAAGGGTGCCAAGGGATGGATCAGAGGCCACTGGATCCTCTCTAGCCTTTTCTGAATTGCAGGCAATCATTCTCTCAATAACACTGAAAGCCAATCCCAAACTTGGCAGTACCAGAGACCTCCAAGCGAGTACCACATTGGTCATCACTGAAATAGGATATCAACAGTACCAAGGACAGAAGCACTGATGCTGACAAATCAGGCAGCTCTGATACCGAGATCAGAGAAGAGACTTCATATGCTGAGGACTCTAACACTAAGAAATAACATCAAATGAGTTAAAGCAGAGGTCTGGGCATTGAGGGGCCCAGTGCCAAGACTCCACTGATCCTGATGCCCTTGGAGTAGATTAAGTCAGATCGGGCAAGGTAGATATCATGGGATCCAGACCCATCAGAGCCAACCTGAGAAGTTTCAGGAATAAAAAAGGCTCCAAGACACTTCATGCCAAAATAAGAACTGGGGAAGTAGTTGCTTTTTTTTTTGGGGGGGGGTGACACCCATTTTAAATTTGCACCCTCACAAAGACCCTATCCAATCAAACTCTGATGAGCTTCTGATGCAGCTAGCTAGCATGACTGAGGAAAGAGAGGGAGAGGACAGGATGAAAAGTAGAAATCTCAACAGCTTTTTTCTGAGGAATGGCTGCTAACAGATTTTGATATGAGACCCAGTACCAGAGACTGAGAAGGTATCACATAAATAAAATGTTGAAGGAACTTGTAAGGGGTCAGAATGAGGAGTATTCGGAGAGGAAGAATGCTTCAACTCCTTGATCTCCAATTTTCTCTTTTGCTTTCTCTTTCTGTCTTATCTTTACCGATTTCCTTCTCTTTCTCTTTTATTTTGTCAAGCCCAAGTAAAGAAGAGGGAAGCAAATCTTTTATAATCAATTTACTTCTTCATTCCTGGAAAAAATACAGGACAAAACCCTTGCAAACTTTACGAACAGCCTGCAGATGTTCCAAGCCCAAGCACACCACACAAACGTTATGGGTATCCTAAGATGGGATTTTATGGCCACAGCAGCTGCATTTCTTGAGGTCCTTTATCCATTAAAGAGAGGGCAACACTAGCACAGAAAGCAGCCAATCCAGAAGAAATGCAAACTGCAACAATACCAAAAATGACAATCCAAACACTAACAGAAAGCCTGCTAGGCTGTCTGTAGTTTTAAAAGTTAAACCTCTCTCTGTCCAAAGCAGAAATCAACTTAGGGAAAAAAGCTGCTTGCTGCAGGGAGTGCAAATGTTCAAAACCCTGTAAGAAGAAAGGGAAAAAACCTGATTAAACATTACCAAAAAGGGGGTGAAAAAAATTATCAAAAAGACAGTTTAAGCACGAGAACTGGCTTGGCAATCCTTATTACATGAGTGGCAAATGAGATCAGAGAGCAAGTGAGGGGAAGATGCATGATGGGATTAGGGAAAGAGCTCAAACTGAAGTACGCAATGAAGCAAAAAGTTGAAGAAATGAATCTGTCTGGCAGTGAATTCCCATAAATCTAGTGGATAGACAGGGTGTTACAGGACCATGGTTGTCTGATAAAGCAGGATTGGCTCGTCTCAGCTCCTTTTCTAGATCAAGACTATTACCTCAACTCAAACAGGGTCATGTGCAACTCCCTCTCTTGGTGGCCCAATTCACCATGCACTAACAAAGGGGTCTAAGAGGGTTTCACAATCTGCCAGTGAAGCATCCATTCAAAGAACCCATCAAGGACTGCAATAATAGAACCCCCACACAATTTTACTTAATTTGCCCAACTGATGCAGTGAGTTTAAGGCAGCGGCCCACGTTCATTAAATGCTTCAACTATCTTTGCTTTTACCAACTGTACATTATTTTATCAATATTAAATTGTGTTCCTTTAATCTGCTGGTCATCTTCCATTCGCCTGCCAACATTTCTCCTTAATGTCTTAAAATGACGTTTCCATAGTCTCTCACTTCTTATACCCTCTGTTCGTCACATCATCCTCACTACTTTAATCTAAAATACTTCTAGAACTGTTGGCTCTTTCTGTACAAGGTCTCCAGAAAAGCAAGAAGCACTTCAAATTTGGCTTAAACAAAGGTTATGTGCTTACTATAACATTACATCTTCATTTCCTTATGTCAGTCTCAACAGATGGGTATAAAAGATCCAATCGGATCAGTGGCCGAAAACTTAGACTTTGGCTCTAAGTCTTGAGCTCTTCCACTCTCCCATATTGTACCAACAGCCACACACATATATATATATATATATATATATATATATATATACATACACACACACACACACACACACACACACACACACACACACACACACACACACCCACCCACGTTACGAACTGGCAAGTAGAGCCCTTTCCCACATTTTCTGAAAGAGCACTTATTTAGAGACATAACTCAGTGTGGGGTGGGCCACGGAGGATTTTTTTTAGTCCTCATCTCTTGGTTGTGATGGTAGAAGAGAAATTGAGGGACTGCCCAGGACAGCAAGTGACCAAGCTACAATGCAACTCTGCTACAAAGTCCATTTGAATGTTTCTCCTAGAAGTAAGACAACTCTGACAGGAAATAAAAGTTCAAAATGAAATGTCATCACACAAGTGGAGAATAAAGCGGCAAGGCAGAGAGAAAAGCTTGACGGCAACCAGCAAGACCACAATGTTATGAATAAAAAAACATAACTTTATGAAACACAATTTACCAAGCAAAACACTCTTTTAGCCCCGGGATGCTGAAGAAAACTGAAATAATTTCAAACCAGAAAAATATACAAAAACTCTGTTTCTATTATGTTACAGTAGCAAAATGTCACATTCTGGTACACTGTTTTCACACTTCTCAACACGTAACTTATCTATGAAGTTAGTAATGAAACACCCAGAAGACAGGATTTGTTGCCCAACTTCTGTGCTTCAGCAGTACCTTCAGATCAAGTACCATTTATTTGCTATTTCCACAAAAACATTTAAAGCAGCAATGACTATTAATATTCTCAGCTGTATACTTAAATGCGCTTCCACACCACCTTAAGAACATTAACCGTTCTTCACAGAAAATTGAAAACAATACTTCCTAAAAGTGACTGCCATAAAACTTGCACCACTGGATTCCTTTATTACTTCCCTCCAGCACACAAAGAACTTTAAAAATTTACTATTCAATAAATGGATGTTTCATTATAAAACTCAAACCCTGCGCAAGCAGTGTATATAAAATGAGTAATCTCCCTAAAGGTAGTATCATCTTTATAACATATGCCTTCCACTGAAAGCTAAAGCATATTATTGCAAATGCATTCATTACACAGTGGTATTTAAATTGATCCAAGGACAAACACATAAAAGAATGCTTATTCTCTCATATTTTACTGCATAATTTCCTCTTAAATCCACCCACACTTTACATGTTTTGGCAACATCTTTTTTATATTCAGTACACTGTTAACTTTTCTTTTAAGAACTAATTCTAGAATCTTTTGTTGAACAAGCAGGCACAGTACCACTAGCATATTACAAGAAAAATAATGACTAGTTCTGTTAAATGGTATACTTCTCCAGGCACTTCCTCCAGATTGTTGGGTGTCACAATGCAGAAAAATGTATGCTGTGTAAAGTAACCCAGTTCTTAAGAAAACACTGTCTTATTTGTTTCAGCACTAAAACCTTCAAGTTCTATTAAAGGAAACAACTATTTTTTTATTAACCAAATACTTCTTGTGCTGTTAGTTCTAGAAGTGTACAGTGCCTGTCACTGCTGAAAGGAGTGCAGTCTGGAAAGCTGACCACTGGGGAGGGCTAGTGCTGCTCCTACAGCTGGTGAGACAAGAAACTAAATAATCTGAATGCAATTCTGATGGCACTGTTGTAATACAAGTAGGTAAGGCCTAACCTGTCTAGCACACTGCAAATTCTGGCACTTGCGTATTATCGCAACCAGATCTTTGCGGTTGCGAATTTTGCATACTTCGGTAGAGACGAGGCCATAAAACAGTGCACGGTGATATTCAGTGTTTACTGCTGTGGAATAACTTTGCATTAGCTTGGGGAAAAGAAACATTTCAGAAAACCCTCCATGTTTTTGCATGCATTACACACGCACGCTTGAATCGTCATGCCTGCTACCGTACTGACTATTTTCACTGAGTGGAAGGAATCCTTCAGAGAAGGCAAGCACACAAAGACATGAAGGATGGTTTTGGTTAAAGTTTTATTTTTAACAATGCCTAAACATATGATCAGGTCCCACTGAAAACGCATGCTACATGCCACAAACAGAAGAATCGTGTCATCAAGCTGTTTATTGAAGTTGTCCTTATAGGTTTATTTAGGAACTGACTTTGACTGCATCTTTCATTTTGTGTAAGCTATGGGCATTGCTTCCCAAACGGGGACAGTTTCTCAGCACCTTTACTGAAAATTGACACAAACTAGGAAAGGCACCAATCCTTGAACTTCAGATATTTAAATGTTAGAAGGTTACAGGGTGTTTTTCGTGAGTCACTTTCCCTTCGCTGTGGGTAGATGATGTTGATAGCTGATTACGGGTTCCTGATTAAACCTACTAACAACAGTACGGAAAACACGTTACTGGCTGATGCTGCAATTTTTCCTGTCGTTACTGAAATGTTTGGACCTGAACCTATGTTTCAAATTTGTTAAAAATACAAAGTGAAGCAAAAGCATAATTCCTGTGTCTGTACCTTTTTATGTGGGGGAAACTGGAGAGCAATTGCAGTGAGTAAGACAGCAGCCCTGACAGCTGAACCCTGTATGCACTTTACTGCGAGCTATGACATGCTGGCAGTAAAGTGCATACCTAAACAGCGACATTAGGTTATTCATTTTTTACTGATAACCCTTTCTAAAACAACCTTCAGTGTGAAATTAAACCCATTGTCTGTCATTGTCACACCATTATCAGTTACATTTCCACATCGGGAAGCAACCATTATTATCGCGAAAATCTGGTTGCGATAATACTTAAGTACCCAAATTCTGTAGACTCCGACAACTAGCACACACTCAGAAGAGATGTTTTGTCACCCCCCCTCCCCATCAAAGTAACTGTCCCTAGTACCAATGTGCATTTATTTCTATTTACTGACCACACTACTCTGAATGAACACAAAACTCAGTCCCTTTTTAATAAAGGCCTATACAAAAAAGATCCAACATTTACAATCAACAACTTGCACGTACGTTTTCCGTAACAAAATACAGTATGCAATACATTATACAGTAATGGTAGATATGTACGTTTAGTAACTGATGATATTGCTTGCAACAGCAGTATGAAAAACTGCTCTTATCCACATTGGCATATAATGCTTAGCTACATTATGCACTACAATTTGTAATGGCTTACTAATCTGAAAGCTAAAAGGCAGCTGAAGCAGTAGCTAGTTGAGGACAAGTCGGTATAGCAGGGTGAAGAGTGGTGTTTCAGTTGAAGAGTAAGTGATTTAATTCTACAGGTATTTACACACTAAAAACTCAACACAGTAGTTTGCAAATGCAAGTGTCAACCTCAAAAACAGTGTGTTACTGCATCACAGGGTGTGGATGTTAAGGTAGAAGTGTTCAACATTTTGTCCCGAGGATTATGAAGATAGCATATGTGATGCATGCTACTTCTTATTTGATAACAGTAATGCATGATCTGCAAGCATCTATTTCAGCCACCACCCAGAGAAGACAACAGGGTACGTTTAACACATTTCACAACAGGCAGACCAAAAATAAAGAGGAGAAATGCACTGCAGTAAACAATATTACAGAAAAGGTAATAAAGGAATGAAACCGATGTAATGCAGTAAATATAGGATACTAGAGTTCTACAAAAAAAGGACCAGTATTAAAAGGAAAATAGTAATGTGAAGCACTCACCACAAATGTACCCGTGTAAACGATAGAAAAGAGTTCTACTAAATACAGCTCATGGTCTCAAAATTTCTAGTGCCAGTGGAAAAGCATCCCAGTTTTGCTTTTGGCTCCAAGAACTGAGAAGGCTTGGTCAGTCGGTGCAAGAGATTTAGTGGCGTCTGGCATATCAGTGCACCATCAGAATAGGAACATAGAGGTTAGATGTCACACTTGGTTACAAACTTTGAGGATAGCTGTGGGGACAGATGAAACCTCAGAATTTGTGTTAGAAAGGGATCACGTCACTATTTTACTGCCACTAATTTAGTTCTTACAAAGGGGTGGTTGCAGTGATATTCATTTCTGGAGGACAGCAGAATAAACACGTCTATGCTATTATATTATATCCAGGTGCAGACTTGACATTTGATCAAACATGATTCACTGCAAAGAAAATTCAAAGTAAAAAGCTCAAACTATACAAATATAATAAAATGGGACACAAGATGATCAACTAGACCTGAATACGTGTATAGATACTTAAGTGGATCTGGAGGTCACGGAAAATTTTAATAAAAGTATTATTTAAATAAGTTTGAGAATGCACTCGAGTTTGCAGAACTCCCTTACCAATGGCAAATCTTACTTTAGCAGTAATGAATCTAGAGGGTTTACAACAACCAATAAGAGTAAGATTGATTTTGTACTTAATCTGATCAAGCTTAGGTTCTACAATTAGCATGACATCAAAAAATGTTGCTAAATATTTAAACAAGACAATTCAAAACATTTGTCTCAAAAGGAGAGAAACAGTACAGTTGGGAAAGTTCCATTTGTCCAAAACAGTAGATGTGCAGAGGACATGCTGCCTTACTGGCATATGAATAGTAGTGCCCTGCTACTCTCCCTCAGGCAGTCTGTCAAAGCTCAGAACTCCTCCCACTGCCTGTCTATGAGGGTGAAGGACCAATCACCACGTAGGAAAAGGACAGCCCTTCATATTCACAACCAGGACCCTTTTAGCTTTCTATGGCCCAACAAGTGCAGATGGAAACAAGCTTTGTGAACACCTACTATTACAAACCAAACATCAAACACACGAAAGAAAAAGGTTGCTGAACCAAAACACAACAGCAACTCCAACAACCAACTACATACACCCAAAAAAGGGGGGATGGTGGGAGGGTCCTACCAGCAAGGCTGCGTTCTATAAACACTTGCTGTTACAGGTAAGTGTAACTTATGCAAATGTACTATGTTCAACAAACACACTGCTTTACTGGCACAAGGGTGAATTCCCAAAACTTACCCAACCTGGAAGGAGGAAGGATAAGGGTCCACAAGCCACTGGAGAACAGTCATCACGACACCTGCTCAGAATCTAGAAAAATAATCCAGTCTGCAGAGCTTTATGAAGGTATAGACTGAGGACCAAGTTGATGCCTCTAGAATACTTCAAGCGTCTGCTCCTTTACAATATGCCACTAAAGATGGAGTTTGCCTTCCCCTTGTCTGGATTCATCATGCCATAGTGGATGTTAAAAAATAATACCAGAGGACAACCAATGTACAATGGATTGCTTGGCGACAGGTTGACCATTAGTTGTTCCAGAAAAGTAAATACAATGCCTTTTAGCCCTCTTAAAGGGCTTTTTTCTATCTAGGCAGTTCCTGAGCTACTGATGTACATCCAAGGTATGAAGCATCCTCTCTCCCTTATTCATAGACTCAGACTGTTCCCCTAGGTTAATGATCTGGGTGGCCTTTCTAAGCCTAGCCAAATTTTAACAAAAGAATAATGATGTCCTGTATCTAAACAGGACATTGAGGGCCACATACTTATAAGCTACCTCTGTCCATAAGGGAAATGGGTACCAAGCCCGGTACAAATTTCCTATTCCTTATTCTTAGGTTCAGGAAACAAATACAGTTGTATCCCACCTACCATAACTGTGGATGTTTGAGCAGATCAATGTTTCAGTACTGATTCTTGAGGTCTTCCTGCAATGCAGAAGCCCACAACTGGCCTGATTTCCAGAGTCTTTACATCATCTCCAGCCAGCGGACTTCTGCAGACCATATGGACATCACAGTATAAAAAGGGAGTGCCTGTGCCATCTTCAGTTCTTTCTAAGCAGTGAACAAGCAATCTAATGCCTGAGGACACCACAACCCCAGTTGTCTGAATTTAAGTGATAAGGAAGAAGGGAAAAACATAGAAGACAAAAGAGGATGATGGACATAGGACTATCTGCAAAAAATCCTCCTCTACACCTACCCATTGTGCCCAGCAAGGGGGAAGACAAGTGGGAGAGGTTGGAGAGTGGGAATACGTACTGCAACATTGATCTACACAAACATCTACAATTATGGTAAGTGGGACACAACTGTACTGTGTTCTTTGTAGTCAATATTGCAATACTGATGCTTGGGAAGATTCCCAAAGTTAAAAGTTGTGTAGTCAGTCATCTGTATGACCTTAAAAAATATGTTTTTGCAAGATGGTAGTAGCAAAACCTGCTCCAGCCCTGGGGACACTGTCTAGGTTATAGTGTTTTGTAACGGTGTGCACAGAGTGCCATGTAGCTGCTTTAGAATGGCCTGGGTGGGGAGTCCTTTGAGGAAAGCAGTGGTAGTTGGTGCGCTTTAATATGACCACGTGAATCCTTTTCCATGGTGTGAGTTACAGAACTTAATGCAGTTGACTACAAATTTTGAAATGGTTTGTTTGTTTGAAGACAGGTTTACCTTGTTTACCCTACAAGAAAGCCACCACCAATTATTCTGTTCTGTTAGGGTTTTTTTGGTCATATGTAGAAAATACTTGATCTGCCTGTGCTCATCCAGGGAGTGCAGCCCTGTTCTGCAGACTTGGGTAGAAGACTGGTAGGTGGACAGTTAAATTAACTTCTGATACCACCTTAGGCATAAAGGTTGGGTTTGTTCTAAGGGTGACCCTATGCCTGTGGGAGACAGTGAAAGGTTCTTTACACATGTGGGTTTGTAGCTCAGAAACTCTTAGCTGATGTAACAGCTATAAGAAAGATTAACAATTTTACAGAAGAAATGGCAGCAGGTTCAAAGGGGGGAGGGGAGATAGTTTTTCTAACATATAATTTAGATCCCATGCCAGAAAAAGGGTTCCTTCTGGGTGGTCTCAAGTGAATCACCCCTTTTCAAATATCATGCGGGGATGCAAGAGAATAGGTGGAGCACTGTGGAGGCAAGCTGATACAGCAGATGCATGTACCTTAATGCTGGAATAGGACAGTCCTTGTCTACACAGGCCTGACAGGTACTGCAAGACAGAGCTGATGTTACTGTTACTGGTGTGACACCAGGAAGAAAATCTTTTCCATTTTGCCAAGTATGATTACCGGGTACTGGGCTTCCTTGCTACTCTTAGAATGGAAAGCAAATCCTTGGGGTAAGATGCAGCCCTTGGTTGAAGGCCCAATCCTCCAGGCAGTAAACCAGAAGGTGACAAGGTGGGGATGGAAGACTGATCCCTTGATCTGGCTGAGGAGATCCACTTCCTGCAGAAGGGTGCAAAACCTCCCATTGTTAAGTGTCAAGAAAAGGCATAACCAGTGTTGTCTTACCCAGAAGGGAGCCACTAGGTTCATAATAGGTCTGTTTGCCAGATTTTTGTCAGTACCCTGTGGATCAGGGAAAGAGCATGAATGCATACAGAAACCAGTTTGCTCATGTGAAGGAGAATGCATTTATTTTTCACACGCCTGTCTGTTGTGTTCTGTTGCACGACTTCTGTAGCTGTTTGCT
Organism: Protopterus annectens; assembly: GCF_019279795.1. Classification (NCBI taxonomy): domain Eukaryota; kingdom Metazoa; phylum Chordata; order Ceratodontiformes; family Protopteridae; genus Protopterus; species Protopterus annectens. Next base: position 1,064,456,157 of record NC_056746.1, on the reverse strand, counting down.
GTGTTGAGGTGAACATGTCTATTGAGGGGATCCCCCACTGTATGGTTAATATCCAGGAAGACCTCTCTCTTCAACATCCATTCACTGGAATCTAGAAGGTCCCTGCTTAGAGAATATGTCAGGGTCTTATTCTGGCCTGGAATAAAATAGGCTACAAGGGTCAGCTCTATTTCTTGAGCCAGCCTCCAAATTTTCCTGGAAAGGTTGTACATAGAGTAAGACAAATTTCCCCTTTGTTTATGTACCACATCACTTTTGTGTTGTCTGTCTGGACTTGCAGGGTCCCTGGGATTAAGTTCTGTTGAAAAGGTCTTACGGCCAAGGTAGACTGCTAGTAATTCCTCCTGACTTGTATGCAAATTGCTTTGCTATGGGGATCAAATACCTTGCAATTTCAGGGAACCTAAGTGGGATCCAGATGCTGTGTCTGAACTCTCTGTGCTAATGGTCTTGTCTGCTGCTGGCAAAGTAAAATCTGCCCCTGGGTTCCTCTGTATGGTGTTCTTCCACCACAGGATTTCCTTTTTCCTGGCATAGAAGCAGAAGGGTTTCCAGGGGTTGGGAATGCTGTTCTCAAACATTTTTCAGGAACCACTGGAGTTTCCACATGTACAACTTTACAAATGGGATCATAAGAATGTAGGCGGCTTAGTGGTTAAGGCCTTCGCCATCCATGCTCAAGGTTCGATCCTGACCACCGACCAATGCCTGTTCGGAGTTTGCAAGTTCTCCCTGTGTCTCTGTGGGGTTTCTCCCATGTCCAAAAAAACATGCTGAGTGTTTCCATATCAAACTCACCAATGAATGGTGCTGTGGGCAGCAGCACAGACTCTACATGGTGCCCTATAGGGGGAAGAGTTGTACAGACCAACTGCTTTGGGCATCTGATGTGGTGTGCAGTATCCTCAAGATAGTAGAACATGGATCACAGAAAGTGCTGTGGCAGGGCTAGCCACTCGACGGTGTAAAAAAATATGGCTCTAGGTGATTCGGTCATGTTGAATAATGTCACCAAAAACGGGCATGGGTAGTTACCAGTGATAAGTAGGTTGAGGACCCGGCCTACTCTGACCCACACCAGGGACCCATGCTAATGGTGGGAGGGGTATATGCACCCCTATTGGCCAGTGTGTGCCCGCTATAAAGCCCAGCAGCTCTGGGTCAATAAGCTACTGGCAGGCTGGTGTCTAATTGCCCAGCCTGGGTTATCTGGGATAGCTCTGTTGCGCGAAAGCTGTACGCAAAACCAACCAACCTGCCAAACATGAACTGAGAATAGATATGCTTAATGTGGGTTCACTGACAGTATGCAGCTTGGAAGTGGATGACACGATGATACGGAGGAGGCTGGACATCCTATGTATCCAGGAGACGAGATGGAAGGGCAGTGCAGCAAAGCCACTTGGCTTAGGATCCAGAGTCTATTACTCAGGTGGGGGGCAGGCTAGAATTGGTGTAGGAATTGTGGTGAGAGAGGCTTCAGAAGGCAGTAAGGGATATCATCCGAATTAATGACAGACTCATGGCAGTCAGACTCAAGTGTAATGATACTGCAGTATTCATAATCTCAGCCTATGCCCCACAGCAGGGATGTGATAGTGAGAAAAAGACTGCATTCAGACAGCAGTTGCAGGACCTACTAGACATAGTTGGACAACATGAATTGGTGTTGATAATGGGTGACTTCAATGCACATATCGGGACAGACAGAACAGGATATGAGGACTGCCTGGGTCCACATGGGTGGGGCAACAGGAATAAAGAAGGAGAAGCCATGCTAGACTTCTGTCTGGCAAATGGCTTGATAGTAGCCAACACATGGTTCAGAGAGAGAGACGGACAGAAGTCACAAGATCACATACAAGAGTAGTCAACATGCAACTCAGGTAAAATTCCTCCTGGTAAGGAAAAGGCACTGGGGCAGAATCCATGATTGCAAAGTAATACCCAGTGAAACAGTTGGCCCACAGCATAAACCACTAGTTGCCACAATCAGCTGCAAGCAGTGGTCAGAGAAGGCTCTAAGGTCAACAGAGACCAGGCTGAAGACCTGGAAGTTGACTGGAGAGACGGTACAACAGTTCAAGGAATTTCTCAGGGCTCTAGCACCCCAAGAAGAGGAGGAAATAGGTGGAGTTGAAGAAGAATGGCAGCACCTTAAAACAGCATGTGTTAGGACTACAGAAAAGATATGTGGCCGAGCCACTTATGAAATAAGGTACATAAGGAAAGCTGGTGGAGAAATGTAGAAGTCCAGGAAGTCATCAAACGAAAAAAGGAGTGCAAGAAGAAGTGGGAGACAGAAAAGACTGACCAGGCTAGGAAGGACTACTGGTTTGGCTAACAAAGAAGCTAAGAAGTTGCAATAGCAAAGAATAAGACATCAGAGGCACTGTGCCAACTTCTGGAAAACGACTCAGTAAGGGGCACAAAGAAACTATATCAGGTTGCAAGGCAAAGACAGAAAGATAAAGAAGATAGTCAGACACCCTTCATAAGGGACGCCAGCAGCAACCCGCTCACCAGCCCAGAGGACATCAAAGGCAGATGGAAGGAGTATTTCCAACAGCTTCTGAATGAAGAAAACCCCACAGAAGCTGTACTGCCCCAGAAACAGCCTACGATGAGAGAAGAAGGGGAGCCCACCCTACAAGAAGTAAGAACAGCACTAAGGAAAATGAAGTCAGGGAAAGCAGCAGGCTCAGTTGAGGTCACAGCAGATATGATAAAAATGCTGGGTGAAATAGGAGAGAAATGGCTCCTGAGGGTACTAATAGCAGTGTGGAGAGAAAGGCATATCCCAGTTGACTGGAGAATAAGCATACTTGTGCCAGTGTACAAGAACAAAGGGGACATCCACAACTGTGGGCAGTACAGAGGCATCAAACTCCTATCACACTGCATGAAAGTTCTGCAGAGGGTGACTAATAAACGGATATGCAGAGTAGTAGAATGTAAGATGGGAGGTGAGCAGTTTGGATTCAGATCAGGATGCACACAACTGACCCGATGTTTGCATTGAGACAGATACTTGAGAAGAAGCTAGAGAGGAGGAGTGTGTCCAACTGGGCATTTCTAGAGAAAGCATATGATAAGGTCCCAAAGAAAGCTGATCTGGGCAGTACTGCAGTGGTTTTAAGTCCCACAAACATTGATTGAATTAGTGCAGGCTACGTTCAAGAAATCAATGACTCAAGTACGGACAGTGTTCGGCCTCACAGAGGGGTTCCCAGTGGGTGTGGGTGTACATCACGGTTCAGGTCTAAGCCCACTGCTGTTCATACAGGTGATGGACTATATTAGCAAACAGGTTGGAGGGGACAGATCAACAAAGCTGCTGTATGCAAGCGATGTGGCAGTACAGACAGACTCTGAGCATGAACTTCAGCAAAGGATAGGAGAATGGAATGCACATCTGAAGGCACATAGGATGAAACTAAGCACAGATAAGACTGCGGTAATGGTAGCAAATTGAAAAAAATCAGAAGATGAGAACAAAGATAGAAGGGAAGATAGAGGAACAGGTAAACAGCTTTAAGTATCTGGGAGGAGTAGTTGAGGAGAGGGGCAGTCTGAATGAAGAGGTCAAAGCTAGAATTGGAGGGGCTGCAGCCAGATGGTATAGAGTATCAGGTGTAGCCTATGACAGAACTCATCTTACATTTTCCAGGCTTAATGAGGATAGTGTCCATTAAATGCATAATAAAACTAAAAGCCTTAAGAAGAGGACACATCACATAAAATGTGCATATATATATATATTATATTTAGTCTATATATACATGCATATTTTACATAGGCTATATTATTATATTGTATAATAAAGGAGTGTACCTGCTTTCAGGTTCATCTCTCACCACTCTCAACAGTTCAACAATTTAAAAATTTAATTAAATTTTTTAATTTTAGAGAAGAAATAACTAAAGGAAATCAAAATAGAAACAGTTAAAATGAATATGACAGAAGAATGCCAAAGAAGCTGAAAAGTAAGGCGTACAAGACAGTGGTGTGACCAGAACTACTGTATGGTACAGAAACCTTGGCAGTAAAGGCAGAACAGTTGAAGAAGCTAGAGGTGATAGAAATGAAGTGCCTGAGAAAGGGGATAATATACACACTGTGGGACAGATGAAGAAATGAGGACATATGAGCAGAAGCCAAAGTAACTCCAATTGCAGAAAAGGTCAAAGAGAATAGATTACGGTGGTTTGGGCACGTGTAGAAATCAAGACACAATCTAGTGAGGAAGATTTGGGACAGACAGGAAGAAGGTAAGAGGAAGTGAGGACGTCTAGCAAAGAGGTGGATGGATTGCATGAAAGAAGATCTGCGGCAGTCAGGCATGAGTGTTGAAGTAGGCAGGAGCATGGCACTGAATCGAGAGAGTTGGCGACAGTTAACACGATACCCTAACCCAATGTAGAAAAATGGGAAAAAGGGGGCTGATGATGACCATACGAAAGCAGAATGCCACATACCACAGTATCCTCATGAATACTTTTACGGTGAATTTCTTTGGGAGCAGACTGGTCAGAAATGATTGCTTTCTTGACGAGCTGTCTTAGGGAAGGACAGCTTTCTACTGAACTGAATCTATGAGGGCTGCCAGAAACAGGATCCTTGTTTGGGATTTTTGAGGATTTTAGGTGAGAACTACCTTCTGAAAGCAGTCTACAGTGATCTGCAAGATGTGAAAAATCTCTGTTGTAGACATTCCCTGAATGAGACTTTCACCAAAGTGGGATAAATATGAACCCCTAGAGTTCTACAGTGTGCTACCAGAGGAGCTAGACATTTTGCAAAAACTCTAAGTGAAGTACATAGACTAAAAGGTAAATCACAAAACTAGAAGTGGGAGCATTTTTACACATCATAGGTACTTTTGGTGACTTCTGCAATGGTGACACGGAGGTAAGCTCTTTTAGGTCTAGAGTGATCATAGAGGCATCTTGGAAGACCGTCAGTTGTAATTTTTGCAACATAAGCCTTTTATATTTTGAGATGTTTAAAAACTTGTTTAGCTTTAAGAAGTCCAAGATGGGCCCCAGGTGCCCTATTTTCTTGGGACTATAAATATCCGAGTAGAAGCTTTTCCCTTTTGTTCTAGAGGAACCGGTTGGATGGATACTTCGTAAAGTAGCTCTTTCAGAATAGCTGATAAGAAACGTTCTTGCTCTTCTGGTGGCTTTGGAATGTCCAAGAAGGGTGATAGTTCTCTGAAATGAATATGGTACCCCTTTTTCTATTACACTGAAGGCCCTCTGGTCCTTATTGATTGATTTCGATTGGTTTAAGAAGAGAGGCCACCTGCCAGGAGCTTGGCAAGGAGGGTGGGAAGGGGAAAGGCAGGGTTGGGTTGAGCATAGTCACAGTTCTCTGTGCTTGGTGGGCTCTTTGGAGCACACTGTTCAACGTGATTACTCTAAGTACCATCTCCAAGACTGTCTTGGTCTTTGGCAACAAGGAAACCTCTCCTTGTCTTGTCTAGGTGGAAAATGTCAAGGTTTAGAAGGGTAATTTCTACTGTACCTTGGAGTCAGAAACTGGTAAAATTGTTTCAGTGTTAACTTGCTTTCATTTGTCATACAATTTCTCAAAACCTTGCTCAACTGGAGGTCCACAATGAAAGTCCTTGTCTAATGGAGCATTCAGTAGTTCAGCATTTACCTTATCCAGACTGGGGCTGGGTCCTGAGCTATGCATGTCTGTGGATGATGGAACCTGTGGTAGTTGCTCAGTAAGAAGCATCCAGGGCATCACAGACACACTTTATGGATTATCTGGAGACTTCTAAAGCTTCTCTGGCTATCTCCTGGATTTCCTTAGATAAGGTTACAGTCACAGCAGAGTCTACCTTTACTAAGATTTTGTCTTGAAGAGATTCAAGATACTAACTGGCAATTCACATCTCTAATTTCCAGAGTGGCAGAGGTATATAAGCTTTCTTCTCAAATCTGTCTAATAATTTACTTTCCCTATCGTTAAGCAGGGATGTCTTGTTGGCCCCTTCGGTACAACTTTTGTGGATTCACTGGAGACTGCAAAAAGGGTCAGCTTTAGAGTTTTTGTAGAGGTGCTTGTGAAATTCACGCACTCTAAAATCTATCTAGATTCCTAGGAGTAGGGGTTAGCGAATCAGGGTGTAGGACAATGTCTTCAAAGACATAATCCAATACAACGTGCACAGAACAGCCAATGGTATGGGTGAAAGCATGCTAAGCAGTTCCCTTTAGTGAGTCTAGGTCTACGCGAAGTGCTTACTTTCCCAATGAAAGCCTCCTTCATTCTATGCACAGTATTTTAAAAGGAAAGGTCACTGGGAAGAAGCATAAGAAAGGGTGTCATCTGGGTCTGGTTAAGTTTGAGGTGGCAAGTGGCCAGAGTAAAACTATTCCTCTTCATCCTCAAAGCAAGAGAAATCTTCCTCTTCCTGAAAGCTACTTCTCTGCTCCTTTTAGATGGGGAAGCTGCAGAGTTGGAAGAATGAGAGAGCTCTCTAGATTTCATGAAGGCCTTGAACTCCTATGTTACTTTAAGGAGGTGTTGGGTTTTGTCTGAGAAATGGTCAGGGGTGGTGGCAAAGCATGGTCTACTTCAGTTTGGTGCCCATTTTAAGGGGATAACAGGAGGATGTGGTCATTCAACAGTAATTTCAGTTGTAGGTCCAGTAGTCGAGGAAGACGGGGAGTCTCCCCTGAGACCATCTGACAGAATGTCAGAAGTTGAGGCCTGCAGAGTGACCTCAGACCTGACCGATGAGTGCAGTGACAGCCTTTATAGGAATGCCGTAAACCATGGTGTCATCCCAAAGAGCCACAACAGAAGGTTCAGGCCTAGCATTTGCCAGACCGAGGGGGCTGCAAAAACATCTCACCTGTGTCGCTGGACAACTTAAGACCTATAGTTGGAAATTTTTCTTTAATGTTAGAGTACTTGGCCTTTTTGTCTTTCCATTTTTTTTTTGGAATGATACTAGCCAACACCAGTGTTTAGGGAGGTCCAGTAGTACCACTAGAGTGTGCTGGCCACAGAGGAAGCTGAAGAGGAGGACTCCATAAGGGCAGCTAGAACCTCTGCCCTACTTTTTAGTTTCTGCATGGAATGTTGCAGTCAGGACAGTTGGAGATAATTTGCTGAGGCCCCAAGCAGAACAGGTAAAACAAGTGAAAATCTTTATGTGGAATTTGCTTCCCACACTTCAAGTAACTGTTGACTGTTTTGAACATTAAATTAGTAGAGACATTTCTCCAATGAGGTATTTATCCGAGTAGAAGGAGGATTCTGGAAAAACAAGCCAACAGACGGACTGAGAGTGTACTGAGCAGAAGTGAAGCATGTCAGACTGCACAACTAGAAACAACTGAAGATGGCGCTGACAATACACTCTTGTTATACCCTGATGTCCAGATGTTGGTTTTTGGGCATCCGTTGACTTGGAATGATGTATATACTCTGGAAATCAGGTTGGTTGCAGGCTTTTGCATGTCAGGAAGACCCCAAAAATCAGTACTGCAGTACTGACTATGAAGATAATAACTCTGAGACCACTTTCGGCATTACAGAGACTAGTGCATAACAAAATCTTATCCCTGTGGAAAAATTAGGTAATGGTGTCCTACCACAACAGCTTGTAGCTCAGAAGCTCACCTTATAGATATTACAGCAATAAGTAAAACAGTTTTCCATGTAAAGAACTTGGCATCAGTGTGAGCTGCTGATTTAAAAAGTGGCAAGATCAATTTTTCAAGAACATAATTTAGGTCCCACAAAGGAGGGATTTTCTTGCAAGGAGATCTTGTATGCAATACTTCAAAGTGTTTTACCAAAAAAGAAGAAAGAAGAGGATCCACTGGCAGACAAGCAGAGATGGCCACTAAAAGCATCTTACTGCAAGCATACAACAAGCCATCTGGAAGAGGCTCACACAAATATTTCAGGACCAGAGAGAGATTAACCTCAATGGAGTCTGCTTCCATTTAGGCACCACTCAGAAAAACTCATCCATGTGATACGACAAGATTTTCTAGTAGCAGGTTCTCTGACCTACTTTAACTGCTGCTGCACAACCTCATAAAAGAAGTGCCTAAACACCATCAAGTGTGAATCATCCAGGCTGTTAACTGAAGTTTTTCCAAACTGGAAAGCATCAGTCCCCACCCCACCCAAGGACTACATGAACAGATCCAGTGTGTGAGGAAGTCTGTGGCAACTGCTGTTGCTCAATACTATTAACAGGGAGGACTAAAATTGCCTGAGCCAATAGATGATCACAATAATCTTTGGCATTTCTCTATGATCTTTCAGATGTACCTTGTAAATCAGTGGGCAGGGTAGAAATGCATACAGGAACATTCCTAACCAAGGGAATGAGAATGTATCTGTCCTCCAAGCATGATTTAAAGGATATCTGGAACAGAATTTCTCCAGCTGGCTACTTTAAAGGAGGCAGAGAGATCTATTTGAGGCATTACCTACATCTGGACTAAATCCCGGAACACACTGTCTTGAGCTTCCACATGTGCAGGTCTGTGCAGGACATGTTTAATCAGTCTACCACAATGTTCTGCTCTGACAGTACGTATGATGCCTGAAGAGTCCGAGAATACTGAGAAATTTGCTCCCAGGCAGCAATCACTGCCAACCAGCACAGAGGATAAGATCTCACACTACCTTGTTTGTTAAGGTACCATATCACCGTCGTGTTATCCGTGACCACTAAAAGAGGATCCAGAGTCCAAGGGTGGTGAAGGACTTTCAGGCATGAATGAATGCCAACATCTCCTAGATACTGATGTGCTTCTGTGCATCCCTGGGCCTCCAAGTGGCTTGCCCTTGCACCCCACTGCCACAGCTCCCCAGGCAAAGTCAGACAAATCTGTCAGGAGAGATTGTACTGGCACCAGAGGGAAGAAAGGAAACCGTGGATTAATATTAAGCTATTCTTTCCTCTACTGTATCTCATCATACAAATGGCAGCACCAGTAACTGGTATTCCAGGGAATAATAGTGTTGTGCCTACCAATTTCAAACATACCACTGAATTTTTCTCATGTGAAGACAGGCCAGTATTACCATGACAGTCATGGATGTCATCAGTCCAAGAATTTTTAGGAATTCTCTCATGGAGACAACATTCTTCATGAAGAATTGCAGAAACACCATCTGGTATGACAGGATCTTGTCTTAAGGCAGAAATGCCATTCCCTTGATGGAGTCAATCAAGCACCCCAGAAAGATGGGGGGGGTTGCAAGGGAGTCCGACATGACTTTAGGAGGTTAAATTTGAATCCTAGATGGGATAAGTAAGGCTGAGAGATTCACTACTGATTCCAAACACCTGGACACAGACTGCACAGATCAATAAGTTGTCCAACTATAGAAAGATGTGAAGGCCCAGAGTCGGTGGGTCACAACTGATGCAAAACATATGGTGAACACTTGCAGTGCAGTGGATATCCCAAAGGGTAATATAGAAAACTGATGGTGCAAACCAGACACAACAAATTTATGGCATCTCCTGAAGCAATAAGAATATAATGATGAGCATCCCTCAAGTCCAGGGTCACCATGAAGCAACTGTTTGGAAACAGAGGAAGCAGTATCTGCAGGGTGAGCATCCTGAACTTGGTACCGTGACAAAAGTATTCAGAAAAGAAAGTTCCAACACCAGACTCCCTGACTGCCTTTTTTTGGGGTGGGGCAAGAAATTTCTGGAGTAGAAACCTTTCATTCTTTAAAAAACAGGGACCAGTTTTATGACCCCAGAGTCTAGCATTTGCTACAGAATAGGAAGGAATAAAGTCTGGTCTGGAGGATGAGGGAGAACAACCCTGAATGTTGGTAGGTGACCTTTCCACTACCATCCGTAACCCAATATTTAGCACCCATTTGTCAGAAAGCACAGACTGCCAGCCTGCCTTGTTGGGAGCTAACTTGACAGACAACGCACCCAACAGGAGACTAGTGCAGTCCCTCAGCAGAGGCATAAGTTGGCAGCAGGGATATCCATTTTAGAAAGGGAACCTTTCTTGCCCGGCTTGGTGGAATCTTCTTGCCATTTCCTTTTATTACCTTGGTTCTTATTTGGTTGGGACCTCTGTTTGTTAGGCCACTGAAAGCTATGTTGTTTAAAGAACAACTTGGGAATATGAAACATTTTTGAAACTCCTTGTATCAATTTATCTCGTCCTCCCAGTGATTATGGACCCAATTAGCTGCTGAATCAAATACACAATCAGACCCAAGAGGAACATTGAAAATCTACTTTATTTCCTTATCAGAAAATTTTAGGAGTGCAACTAAGCCACTGACCATGCTGCATTTCTAGGAATAGTATCAGCCCCCTCCAAGGTACTTAACATGTTTTGACACAAGGAGAAATATTAGAGACAATATCTTCAAAATAGACCTTTTGATCTGCAGGCAACAATGCAGAAAACTCATCTAAATTGTACATGCATCTCAACACAAACTTCCACATAAAACACTGGTAGTAAACATTTTAAAAGCTACTATGCTGGACTGTGCCAGCTTCCTTCTCTGAGATTCTAGCCACTTACCTAGTTTATCTTGAGGGAATGGGTTAGAAGAAGATATGGCCTTATTAGCAAAAACTGCTGAGGACACTGAAGCAGGATCCACAGACAAACGGGCTTGAAGGGCAGACAAGGCCAATCATACCCTAAATTTCTTACATACTTTCTTAGGTAAAGCCTTAATAAAGAGAGATGAATGACAATCTTTCTTGAAGACAAACTACAATGCTGGAATTAGTGAAGGAAAGGTCTCAATATCCGAGGCCTCATCCTTCAAGAGATCATAAATCCTATTGATCTTCCACATGAATATATCTCTAAGGCTAGTCAACAACTGGAAAAAGAAAACCTCTGTTTGGTACCTATACATGTTCAACATCTGAAGAACCCAACTGACATGAATCACACATGACAGCGTCCTTAGACATAGAATCTCATTCAAAGAGTATCCTAAAGCAGAATGATTAATGGTGGAAACACCAGCATTACTCATAACCCAGGTATGCACACTGTAAACAACTGGTTGAACAATGAATCTAGCCACAGCCACCAACTCGGGTGAAAAAAAAAAACGCTTTGAAACTGTTGTCCCATCACCTGGTGGGTTGCGTCTTTTCAGGCATACAATACACTAGTAGGAGAATCTCCTGGGTAAGTATCAGTACTAGCAACAGATTATGCACTCCTGATTTCCCATGCACCTAAAGGTTTTTGTTCTCCCATACCTGCAGCAGCCAATGTTACACTCCCAGGATGTGTCTGACCCTCATTTCACCCACAGTTCTGGTACTACAACCACACCAAGGAACCTGGAGCTAACAGAAGGCAAGTGGTCCGACAGCCTGTCCAAAGCTAAGGTTACTGCAGAATCACAAGCCATAGGTTGAGGCAGATTTTTTTTTAATCTTTTTTTTTGTTTTTTTTAAAGATGGGGGAACCCTACCTGAATCCATCACGGCAGGAGGGAAAAACTAGCCAGATCAATTCAATACCAAGTACTGGTTGAACACTCAATCCAGTACAAAATGGACAAATCCCACAAAGTTTCTTCAAAGTAACAAACTGAAGTCTATTTCTACATGAACACTAAACTGAATACTGTACTAGAGAAAAGACACAGCAATTTCAGCAAAATCAGCACAAAGCACAATAAATACATCACATAAAACACCCACCATAAAAGGCGATTTTCAACCTAACAAATAGGAATAACTTCTATTGAAGTCTATTTGGGTCTAAGTGCAATATGTCAGAAATGTCAAAAAACAAAATGGTACCAGAATCACAATTTAAATAAGAAATTCACTTAAAATGCTGTAAACCCACTCAATCACATCAAATAATACAGTAAACTCAAACCTTAAACAAGGAATTAAACAAACGTAAGAAAAATTCCTGTCAGAAATGCTTCTCAAAATGGCAAAAAATAATTTAAAATACTGTAAATGTGCTATAAGACCACAAATAATTATAGCCCTAAAGACCAAAGGGAAAAAAATGGAAAAAAAAAACAGTAAGTTTTCCTGTCAAAACTTTAAAAAGAAATGTTTAATGAATGGAAATTAAAAAAAACATTAGGGCAGAAACTCAGTTCAACATTCCGACATAGCCATAAGATGCTTTAAAGGGGCTAAATCCCCCACAGAAACCCAGAAGGCACTTAAAATAAACATACTTTTACTGTAAGCTAACTCACACTAAAGAATAAATCAATTTTTCACAAAAAAGTAGATCAGCAAAATAGTGTATTCAAGTACAGACAGAAAAAGGCAAAGGGAGTAAATAAAACCCAAAAGGAGTTAAGGCAACGGAGGAAATAAAACCTAAAGGAGCTTTGTATCTGAGTTCTGCAGATAACGCTCAGAGAGGCAATACACCCAAAAGATCTCTGACTGTGGCACAAGAAAACTGGAAGGGTCCTACCTGTGAAAGTGAAGAGCTGTCTTGGTTCAGGTCCTGTCAGGTGATTGGTCCTTTACTACCCAGACAGGAAGTGGGAGGAATTTTAACCTTTGCTAGACTAACAGAGGTTGGGTAGCAAGACACTAGTACCCCTATGCCAGCCATGTGTTTGTTTAAAATCACTACAATGTATCAAAGAATGTTCATCTGGCAGAGGTATTGGAGAGCATTCCATTGTTTTCACTCTTGTTTAGAGCAAGATCCTTACTGACAAGCCAGTTTAAGAGGTTTATGAAATCCTGTAGCAGGTCAGACTTAAATGTCAGACAAATGCAAAGAATCTAATCAAAGATAAGAAGGGAGAGATTTAATAAATATGGCAAACACTTAAGGTTACTGGCAGTGGCAGCTGGTGACTTCAAATCAAAGGGGGGCTGCAGGAGACATGAATGGGTGGGGCCAATATGAAGGTGTGTGACCAACTAGAAAGGGGGCTGTGCTATGCTCAAAACCACAAAAACTGGGACTTTAATTAAATACACTGCCCTGGGTGCCAAACAGTCATTATAAGAGTCCAATCAAGACAAAATCAAGTGTAGAAGAAAAAATATTTCAATGCATTGGCTACATGACAGCTTACTTAATATCTAGATGGAAACAAAAAGGTTGTGAGGCATGAAAAAAAATAGATTACTTTTTAAATACATTACTGGAATGCCAGTCAAACTCAAGTATAAAAAAAAACAAGCAGCACTCAACTGAAACCACTTCTCCTTGCACTGCAGTTCTAATTATAATTCATATTCAGCTTTATAAACGTACCAAGTAACATGCCGAAAGTAGCAATCTCTGTGATACACACCCCACTTGTAAAAATGTTTCTTATCCAAAAAAGTCCTGCTGCCTGATAACAACTATCTACTTGTTTCATGGAGAAAACATGGTCAAAGTAAAAAATGAACAGCAAACAAGAAACAAGGTCAAGATAAATTGCTTAAAGGATTACTGCACAGGTTATGGACCACACACGAGTGGCATTCTGTTTAGTTTACTGGCAAAGCCTCCAAAGATGACTGCTAGTCTCCAACAAATGTAGTGAGCTTCTGAAAATACTGTAATCCTGTCCTTTATTACAAATACTGTCATATGCATTTCAATACCTAAGACTTGTACGTTACCTACTTATGTAAACATTCTCTGCATGGCAACAACAAAAAGGCTTTCAATGTTGGTAATCCTTTTAACAGTATGCTTATTAAAGCTTACTTGCATCTTACAATCTCAGACAAGCTTACCTGATGGTCATTAAAGCCTTGCTACTTAAACACAGAGCAACAGGCAGTGCAACACATGCATTTTCTGAATAATAATAAGCATAAATCAACAGTATAAAAATATGACAGAAAACCAAGAACATTCCGCAAAATCAAGGACAGATGAAAAGCCACTGTAGTACTTGTGTTTAGGGGATACTCTGCACACTTGCACTGCATAACTGCTCTGTGCCTTGCTTGGACACAACCAGAGTCACTACATGGGGGAGTGGGTTGCAACAAGCATGTCACAATTTGAAATGTCTCTGGCTGACGGTGATGGCCCTGACACATTTGTCATACCTCTCAACCTCAGTGCAAGAAATCTGAATAAAGCCATAAATAGAAGTGGGACAAAGGCCCAAAAATAAGGACAATTTTTAAATATTGTTCCTATAAACGTAGAAAGATAATAGAATAGTAGGTCTTGCGTTAGTATGAATTTTCTGAAGGGTATGAAATCTGAAACTCAAATGTCAGTCATTTTCTAACTTCAATCTTTAATGATTTGCCACTAATTTGCCAGAAAACCACAATTTTATGAAAAACGGACCAAAAATGTGAAACGAAAATGTAAAATAGCCACACAATAGAGCTGGGAACCTGTCAAAGAAGGGACACTCTTTAATATTAGTACTGTTAAGTTGAGCAGCTGACAAAATAAGAGAATCTACATGCATTTCTGAAATAAAAGTAATCTATAATTCTGATCATTACAATTATTTCTTAATTGTAAACCCTCCACATTTTCTTCCAAAATTGCCATTTTGAGGAGGGATTATTAGGGGGAGAGCAACATTTTGAGCCAAAGTCGGGGACAGTTGAGAGGTTTGGATATACCTAATTCTATAAAGTGATTTATTTGTGCGTACCTCAACGCAGTAAATCTGGACAAGGCCAAATATATTGGGGGAACGTACAGACAGTGCTAAAAATTCCTGTTGTATAAACTTAGTTGATAGAATAACAGGTCTTGCTTTAGCATGCATTTTTCTGAAGGGTATGAAGTCTGAAACTCAATGTCTGTCATTATTTAGTGACTTCATTCCTAAATGATTTGCCAGAAAACCATACATTTTATAAGGAACAAACTAAAAATAAGAAGCAAAAAAATCTCTTCATTCTGTAAAAATCCGGACAGTTGAGAGTTGTAGTTCTCCCGGGGCTGTCATTGAGTTTGCTGCCCTTCCCCCCCTCACAAAATCATGGTCGAATGGGGCCTCCCCCCTGCAGCCATTCCAATGTCCCATTACTTGGCTATTTCATCCCATTTATCATAAACGCTGTAATGTGCATACTGCTTTACTTCTACGATGATTTGGATTTCATTTAAAAATTGTATTTTACATTTTACAGCACAAATACTAACAGACATCTGTTAAACAAAGCAATGCAGTCTCACAATGAAAATAGACTTGGCATTAAAACTTCTCTGCCCTTGAAACTGACATTCATGAAACAGCACTGAAGCCCACATTCAAAGAAAATACATCTGGCCAGTGGCAGATAAAGATTAACTTTGAGCTGTTTTCAAATCATAGGCCCCTTGCACACAAAACATACATATGTTCTTTGATACACCTTCCAGATTGTATTAAATTATATTCTTTGTATAATACAGTACCTTTGTTAGAGGGCATTTTAAATGCACCAATAATGACAAAACTGCCAGTTTAGAATATTTCCATCATAAAAGTAAACTCAAAACTTCTACAATTCACCAGTATCAGTAAATATGCACAATCTCTGCAGAAGTAAAAGTCATCTAAATAATTCCACATTAAAGAGATGTAACTAATGAAGAGGTTGCTGCTAGCAATAAACTTTATATTTCATTGTTTCATCTACATATAAACTGCCTGTTGCCCTTGAGGGATAAATTGCCCATGTTACATTAAAAAAAAAATGTAGCAATACTGCAATAGAGAATGGATGGCAAACTGATAACAGGTTCATAGTTACTAGGTATCTCTGCCAAAGAGGACATTCTCAGGACTGCAGCATCCACCCGCTTTAAAAGTACAACACAGTACAGTATTAGCAATGCATCTACGTACTGTGGGAGTAGAACCCACAGGCTTCTGAATCAAAAGCAAGTACACATCCTGTTGTGCTATTAACAATGCAAGCTGACTCAGCATAAGCAGCACTAAACTTATCTTCCCCTGAAGCTCTTAGCTCCTTGTAAAATCCACTCAACAGTATCTCTCAACTTTGCAGCACATGAGCACAAGAAATCTGGAAAAAGCCAAAATTTATTGGGGGGAACAAAAGCCCAAAAACCAAGGACACATTTTAAGCATTGCTTGTATAAGCCTAGAAAGTTGCTAGAATAAAATGGTATGCTACCACCATGCATTTCACTGCCAAGTCTTGAACCCAGGACCCTGTGCACTACAGTCAGAGCAACATACCACTATGCAGAATCATCTGTTTCTTGAAAGACAGGAAGAATGAACCTTAAATGGCTATTATTTAGTGAATTCAATTCTCATCATAGCTCTCATCATCTTAGCACAAAAAAAAACCTGCACAAAGCCAATAATTGGAGAATACAGCCCTACAGCCCCCAAAAATAGAGACAAACTTCAAATATTGATCTTATAAACTTAGAAAATTGCTAGAATAAAATGGTTTGTGTTACCATGTACTTTCTGAAGAATATGAAGTCTGAAAATCCAAAGATTTTATGAGGAACAGAACACTATGAGGCAAAAATCTGAAGGCTTTTCAGAAGTGGTGGTGGGTAGGGACTTCAGGTTCTTGCTACCTGTATCTAAGGTTGAGGGTTTGAACCACACACACACACAGTTGCACTCCTGCATTTCCAGTCCATTCATCAGGTCAAACAGCTATAACTGCAATGCAAACACACACCCTGCGTTGCACTCCATAAGCAAGTACCTGCATTGCCCAAAAGCAATGTCCTGCACTCCATATTCAAGTACCTGCATTTCCCAGTCTGTTTCATTAGCCCAAAGCATAACGCCTCAAGCAGAGTAATTTACCCAAAGCAATACAAGTCAGTTCGTCAGGTCAAACAGCTATAACTGCGTTGCAAAGTCTGTAATAAGCAAGTACCTGCATTTTGCATAACTCCTCAAGCAGAGTTTATACCTCATTCAGAGCCATAACTTAATTTCCCCAAAGCAATACAAGTCCATTACAACTGCGTTGCAAATAGCTACAAGTCCGTTGCTCTGTTCGTCAAGTCAAACAGCTATAACTGCTTTGCAAAGTCTGTAATAATAAGTAGTACCTGCATTTCCCAGTTTGTTTCCTTAGCCCAAAGCATAACTCCGACAGCAGATATAACTCCTCAAGCAGAGTTCAACTTCTGTGCAAAGCAGATATACCTCATTCAGAGCCGTAACTTAACTCCTCAATCAGCACAGTTCATACATCATTCAGAGCCATAACGTAACTGCTCAAGCAGCAGAGTTCCATTTTCGGGCCAAGCACGTATGTGTGCATTCCAGAATGCCAAGCACAGACTGCAGACCTTGCAGTCCGATCCTCTTTCAGTCCATGTGGCTGTACCTGCATAGACTTCTGGGGCATCTGTAAGACTGCTGCCGTCTTCTGAATCCAGACTGCTGACAGAGCAGTCTGGAATAGAGTTTCTACTCACGCATGCATGAGTTTTGGAATTTTCTTATTTTGGTTTTCAGCTGGGGGGGGCGCTGCAGTCCAATAGGACAAGCAGCCACTGGTTACTGGAGCATAAGAGATAATTCAAGCTTAGTTCTGGATGATCTTACAAAGAATCAACTTCTAAACCAAGAAAAAACACCTGATGCAAAGTTAGTGCACACCAAAGAACCAAGCATAAATTATAGTTAAAGGTCAAAATCTTGAGAGAGAGCGCTAAGAAAATGGCACCAGTGAATACCCACCCCATTATCCACAGCAGTAGAAACAGCAGAGTGCAGCGTATGGGATATGCAGCATTAAGTAAGGACATTAACGACTAGCTACAGGGAGCAGTAAAAATCATGTGTATGCATTCCTTTTATAAGGCAATCTAAATAAACATCTAATGATTGCAAGAAGAAGCTCATACATGGTGTCTGTGTTGTTTACACAGTATTCTGCCAAACACCAATAAATTAAATGGGGTCAGAGTGAATATAGTTAAAGAGGTGAACTATGGTTGTTTTCAAGACCTCTGTTTGGGAAGAGGTTTCAACAGCAATTCATGCACTGCAAGCAACTTAGCAGAAAACTGGAAATTTTGGATCCAAATATTTTATACATTCCTCAATATGAGTTGAGCAACTAAGATAAAAGGGGACCATGTACTGTACTTGTATATGTCACTGGTGAGGGAACCTTGGAAATTTTTAATACGTTTCTCGAACAGGGAAAAAAAAGACAGAGTAGTACTAAAGAGAAGTTCAAGAATTATTTTGAGCGTAAAGAAACAAGCGATGTACTTACCAGAGTGAGAGCTTTATCTGGTCTCCGTCTAACCACAGGATCAACAGGACTGGTCACCTTAGCCCCAACTTTACTGGAAAAGAACCTCGGTATAAGGTCAAGCTTTTCCCCTTCTCCTAACTCCCTGTTCTGAGGAGATGCTCCAGATCAAGTACAAACAGCCAGCTACGTGTTCCAAAAATAAGTAGAAAACACAAGCACACTACAACCACACATGGAAGAAAGTAACTGTGAAGTTATGATCAATACTCAAGGGTTCTTACAGGTCCCTCATAAATGAAATGAGACGGGAGAAGGTAGGTGGGACTGTTCCAGTGCCGGGACAAACACCAGACAATTTCATCATTCTGGTAAGTACATAACTTGCGTATTTCACCTGGTCCTGTCTGAACACTGTAATAAAAGGACAGAGTCACTAGCAAACTTAGGGTGGCCTACCCCAGCAAGCCATTGAGAATAGTTACTCTGAATTTAGCTCAAGCATGTGAAAGTGTGCTCAGACTGTAATGTTGTGTGAATTTATGCAAGGATGACTATGTAGAAGTTGCTGCAGTTTCTTCCAGGGGAACATGTCAGGGAAAGAATGCTGAAGTTGCCTGAGCCCTTAAAGTGCATGCGTGCTCAGTCTGTCAATTAGGGTCTTCCCTTCAGAGGAACAGCAAAAGGAAATGCAATCAAAAAACTATTTTGCAATTGCCATTTTGGACACCTTTTGTCCCTTTTTAACAGTGGAAAAGAAAAAAACAACTGCTCATCCTTCCTAAATTTATTTTTGCGATGTGAAATAAAGCAAAGTTGCTTATGGACATTCAAACAATGTAATTTGTATTCCCTCTTTTGTATACCAAGGGAAAAATATTAGTAAGTTAAAAGACTGGTTCAAGTTAGAACTAACTAAAAGCCTTCCAGACACTCTGTCCAAATGAAGAGTCAAAAGGGTACTAAGAGGACAAAGTATGAATATGACACTCTTCTTGTAAATGATGCTACCAGATGGGCAGTGTTCAACTTGATGAATTTTGAATCAAGACAACAAGCTGTCTCAAAAGGAGGATTTGCTAGTTTCTCTAGGACAAAATTCAAATCTCCCTGAATGAACAGGACTAATTAATGGAGGAGTGACGTGAAAAGCTCCAATCAGAAAAGGTTGTGTGCAACTTTTGCCATGTAAAACAATAAGCTTCCCGATTTTTGCTTATTTATACTATTTACTGCACTTTTTATTGCCTGCTGCCTACTTTAATGCTGTATTTATAGTGTATTAAACTGGACTGCTGTACTGCAACTATCTGCCTTACTGTGCCTCTTAAATTGTATTTTACTGTCATTTTCACTATTTGTTAAGCTCCGTTTGCTATTTACAATGTTAAGTATTTGCTGGTACTTTTCAATGTTGCAAAGCAATCTGTTCTATTTGTTCTGGCTTTTCCACCAAGCAATGCTAAAATAACCAAATTTAAAACATTCTTTAGAGTCTCCTTGCTGTTTTTCTGCTGTTTAAAATGTTGTTTTAGTGTCTCACTGCCATTTTTCTGCCATGTTAAACATTCTCTGGTGTTTCCCGCCAAAACTAGGGTAGCTAGTAGCTGTAGGATAGTCCAGGTACAGGTTTGCAGCATCTGGGTCGGGTTGTCGTGGCTGTTTGTTCTGACCACATTACCCAAGCCATAACTAATTGGAAAGGGCCCTTCTGCATCCTAGTGAGAGAAGTGTGTTACTGGAAACTTTCTAGTGAAGGATGGTTATAGTGTAGGGCTTAGAGTAAGCATCCTTATTGGTCCTTTTGAACCTTTTTTAAAGTTTTTTTTTTTCAAGATTTTAGCTTCGAGTTTGAGCATTTGCGACTTGCATAGCATCCCACACTGCCTCGCAATTGTGCGCCACAGCCCTTTTCCCTTAGATACAGCCACAGCACATTAGTGTAACACTCATTCTTAGTACTTTTCCAGTCAAAGAAATACTGCTTGTGAGCTGTAAGCAATTATTCGCCATCAAAAAAAAAAAAGGTTGACATTCATCCACTGAGCTCCCCCTTGAGTGGTCCGGAAAAGCCCCCCCCCCCCCCCGTGATAACAGTTCTTCAACCTAGCATTACAGACAGCTGGACTACCCTTGTTTCTCCTGCCAACCTTGTTGACTTGGGTATCTTCGGGCAGTGTAGCAATTGCGTCCAGTACACGGACATCCCACTACTAATAACTCACTCTGCTACAGAGTGCAAGAGATGTATCTACACAAAGAATCTTGAATCCATGCTCTCACACATAAAACATTAACACTGAAGAGGTTGTCAACCCATCCACCACTGCTCATGCAACACATTACCACTACTCATGCACACAGTATGCAACAACCACAAAAATCAACATAAGTGGAGGTTCTCTCCAAAAAAACTTACCGAAACACCAGAGACCTCCAAAACAGAAGACTGCTACAACTAACACAGTTCCCACAGCACCGATGACACATAGTAAAGTACAGTTGTGTACACTTACCATAAAAGTAGATGTTCGAGTCTATTCACTGTTGCAGTCATCACATTTGGGTTATCCCTGCCAGGGTAGCCCTCGGCCGGACTGAATACCAGAGACTTAATATTTCTGCATCAGTTGCTGTCGCTTGAGGACTGACGTCAGGTCGGCAGTAGTATAAAGTAAGGCAGCCAATGCCATTACATCAGTTTTTCTTGCCCTAACCTGTCAGGAGCCCCAAAGTAGGAGGCCAGGTTCTGGTGGAAGAACCCGACCAGTGGAAAATAAATACCAATATGTCCCTTGTAAGGAAAGAAAGAGAATAAAGGGGGATGGAATGAGGGAAACCAGGACTGCAACAGTGAATACACTCGAACATCTATATTTATGGTAAGGGTACACAACTGCACTATGTTCTTCGTGTTTCACTGTTGCAGTCATCACATTTGGGTAGATTCCCAAAGCTGAAGAAATGGGTGGAGGCAGTTAAGGAAACTAGGGGCTGGCTAGGATGTCCTGCAAGACTGCAGAGGCAAACCCTGTCCTGGATTTGGAGAACAGAGGCAGGTGGTAATGCTTGGTAAAAGTGTGAACAGATGTCCAGGTGGCAGCCTCCAGGATGTCCCTGGTGGGGACTCCTCTTAGGAAAGCTGCAGAGGTGGTGTGTGTCCTGACCCCCCTTGGGGGGAGGCTTTCCATGCTGTTTGTAGCAGAAATGGATGCAGTGTGCTATCCATTTGGAAATGGTTTGCTTGGAGATGGCTTTGCCTTCTGCCCCTATAGCAAAGCTACCCAGCACTTGATCAGACTTTCTGGTGCTAGGAAGTCTGGCCTCACGGATAACATCCAAAACCTGTTTACGGAGGATGGCAGATTGGTCCAGTGTTAGGAAATAAGCCAAGCTGCCAAATTGAGTGTCTGCAATTTGGGATGCATGAATTCCCCTTCTCTCTGGGTCAGGAGATTTGGAATCTGAGCAAGATGCCATGGAGGCAGCAGGGACAGGCTGCGCAGCAAGGGGTACCAGTGTTATCGGGGCCAGTCTGGAGCTATAAGAAAGGCCCTTGGTTTTCCTCCCTTATTCTGAGTAGTACCCTGGAGATGAGAGGTAGGGGAGGAAAGGCATAAACCGACAGATTGACCCAGGGAAAGGACAGGACATCCACTTTCCAAGCCATGCAGTGATGCTCCCTGGTGCAGAATTTGCTGAGCTGATGGTTGGTGTGGGAGAGGCAAAGCGGTCGACCTTCACGGTTCCCCATTTCTCAGTTATTAGGGTGAAGGTACTTCTGTTGAGTTGCCACTTATGTGGGTCCAGAAGGTTTCTGCCAGAGAGTTGAGAGCGCCTGATAGGAATTGTACTATCAGGTGTAGTGGCATGGAGGAGGCTGTGAGCCAAAGGGTCATGGCCAGCCAGCCTGCATAGAGAGTAGGAGCGAGTCCCTCCCTGCTTGTTGATGTACCACATCACAGTGGTGTTGTCTGTTTTGATCAGGAGAACCCCTGGAGAGAGAAGGGGTTTGAAAGCTATCAAGGCATGCTGCACAGCCATCATCTCTTTTTGACTGATGTGCACAGGGATTTCCTGAGGGCTCCATTAGCCCTTTATGCACCTGCAGTCTAGGTGTGCACCCCAAGCATAGCCAGATGCATCTGTGGTGAGGGTCTGGGTGGTGGGGAGAAGGGCAGTTCCTTGTTGTGGGAGCACGCTGTTGCCCACCTAAGAAATTCCTTTCTGAAGCAAGGAATTATAGGTAGAAGAGTTTCCAGGTCTTGAGAGTGTCGACACCAAAGGCTCTTTAGGTTCCACTGAAATTTCCTCGTATGCAGTCTGGCACATGGAATGAGTAGAATGCAAGATGCCATGAACCCCAGAGCTTGCAAGAGCTTCCTTGCAGACAGCTGGGGCCTGGTGGCTAGTTGAGAGTAGATTGTCAGGAAAATTTGTTTCTCTGGTGTAAGGAATGCCATCTGGGATGCTGTGTCCAGACTCGCTCCTAGGAAGATTATCCTTTGGGTGGGCACCTGTTTGGATTTCCTTTCATTGACTGTGTACCCTAGGGAGGTTAGTAGGATCTTTACAAAGGCCAGGTGCTTCAGCAGCTTTTCCTGGCTGTATGCTTGAATAAGGCAGTCGTCTAAATATGGGTAAATTTGAATATTTCTTTGTCTGCAAAAGGCAATGGCCGGAGCCAGACATTTTGTGAAAACTCTGGGAGCAGTAGATAAGCCAAAGGGAAGTGCAGAGAACTGAAAGTGCTGAGATCCTGCCCTGAAGCGGAGATATTTCTTGCATGATTCCCTGATAGGGATGTGAAGGTAGGCCTCTTTTAGATCTAGGGTGGCTAGCCAAGCTTCCTTGGACAGCATGGGTAGCAGCTGCTGGAGGGTGAGCATTTTGAATTTTGGGATCACCAGGAAGGTGTTTAGAATGGATAGATAGAGGATGGGGTGCCAGGTGCCCTCTTTTCTGGGCACCAGAAAAAGCCTGGCGTAGAAGCCTTGGCCTATCTGTTCTACAGGAACATGCTCTATTGCTCTCAGAGCGCAAAGAAAGGATTTGCTTTTGAGCCTCTGCCCACAGATTTGGTGGTAGATCTGGGAACCCTTTTTGGTTTGGAAGGGTATGGAAGGAAAATTTGTATCCCTGAGACAATGTTCAGAACCCATTAGTCCTTGGTTATGCTTGCCCAGGTGTTTGAGTGAAAGGAGAGTTTTTCTCCTACAGGTAAGTGAGGGTGGGCAGAGGGGAGAGGTGGAGGAGGTGAGTCATTGAGAGTTCTTACCATAAGTGGGTGGCTTAGAATCCCCGGTTTTGAAGTGGGGGGAGTCCACTGCTTAGATCTCTGCATTCCCTGGGGCTGCTGTCTGGGGGGGTCTGTTTCCACAGGGCCTAGGCTGGGCTGGTTTAGTCGGAGCAGGAAAGGACCAGTGCTTGGGGGGACAATGCCTGCTGAACCTAGGCGGCTGGACTTTAAGAAATCTTTAACCATTTTGCATAGAATTTGCTTTTTCTTTCGTCTTTTTTAAGACCTCTTCTGCCTTAGTGCCAAATATGTTGTCTTTGTGCAATGGGGCATCCAACAATTTAGATTTGACATGGTCTGGCATGGGCTGTTCCTTAAGCCATGCATGTCTTCTAATGACGGATCCAGTGACTGCTGCCCTGCAAGAAGCTTCTAGGGAATCAAAACCATAGTGCAAAGTGTTTTTAGTTACTTGGCTTGCAGAATGCATTAAGTCTTGTAAATCTTTGGATTCTGACAAGCAGGAAAGGAAGACATTTTTTATTTAAGGAGTTCCAACTTATGTTGCTGAAATTACAGCATATGGAACTGACAATTTAGTGCCCTGATAGCAAGAGTAGCTCAGGTGTATACTTTTTTACTCCATCTGTCCAAAGCTCAGGAATCCCTGTCTGAGGGGTGGGATTCTTAGCAGAGGTTGCTTTAATCCCTTTTGGCCCTTGAGAAATGACCTCAGGGTCAGATGTTGGATTTTTAAAAAAGGTATTTGTGAGTCAGGGACTCTATAGTACCTGTATGGTTTTCTGGGAGCAGGAGGAAGGGCATCACAGTCAATCTGGATTCAAGGAAAACATCATCCAGGACTAGGGTATGGCCAAGGGTCTGTGCTGCAGAAGATCTAAGAATCCCCTGAGCCTCTTTTTAGACCGAGGGTAGTCCTGACTCTCCCATTGGAAATGCTCCCTTAAAGTATGCAGGGTTTCCCCCAAAGGAAAAATCCTCTGGGGGAGAGGCTAAAGGAATGAAGTCCTCTGCATCAGAATCCTCATAAGTGGAGAGGGGTTGCATGTCTTCATAGTCAGATGCATCAGATTCATCTGACTCTTGTTCAGACAAAACTACAGGGGACAGATTTATTTTCCTTTTTGAGGGTGTAGCTTGGCTTCCTCTGATCAGCATGATAAGGTCTTCTGCCATTTTAAGCATTTGAGTCTGAGGCAAGGTGGCAGGCGCCGGAGCGTGGGTCGTTGGTTTCTTGGGTGTGGTTCAAACCCTGGGCCTAAGAAACTCAGTCATTTCTGAAAAAAACGGTAGTCACGAAAGACGACATTGGTTTGTGTCGAGATTCGGTAGTGAGCAGGACTTCCTCGGAAGCCGGTGCCTACTCAGTGGCTCCAGACCCATCCATGGTAGAGACGACCGCAGGATCCTTAGTCGAAGAAGAGTTTTGAGGCATACCGGACTCTGAAAGGTTCTCGGTAGTGGCCTGTGAATCAACTGAAGTGGGTATTAGGGGCTGCGAAAGCACCTTACTGAGTACCGGAGGACTGACGACTAGCTTAACGGAAGCATCATCAGAAGGTTTGGATCTGTGCTTTCTGTCTCTGTCTTTATCGTTACGTTTTTTTGAAGATCTGCTGTCGGATAGCTTACCAAAGCCATATCAGAATTCTAAGACTGTAAATGAAAATATCTGGCTACAATAAGGGCCTGACGACGGATAGTTCCATCATTAAGCAAAGCACAGAAGCGACAGCAGGGGACGTCGTGGTCTGGGCCTAAACAAGTGATGCAGTAAGAGTGGAAATCTTGGTGTGGTATTTGCTTTCCACAAGCGAGACAAGTGTTAACTTTTTCTAACATCGGTTAGTGCAAGAAAAAAGGACCCCCAACGGGGTACTTAGTTTTAGAAGACTTCAACTTCAATTCGGAGATGAAAACTCAGGTAGCGGCAGACCGGCACTCATGCGAACTGCTTCGGGCTCCACGGCAAGAAAGACTGATGTAATGGTGGCAGCTGCCTTACGTTATACTACTGACAACCTGACGTCAGTCAAGCGACAGCAACCGACACAGAAATACTAAGTCTCTGGTATTCAGGCCGGCAGAGGGCTACCCTGGCAGGGATAGCCCAAATGTGATGACTGCAACATTGAAACACGAAGAACATCACCAGTGTCTCACCTATCAAGTTTAAACCACAAATAGGTGATCACTCTAAACGTTTACAGACACCAAACAGGACAATAAGGACCCATCCAAAAAGACAAAAATAAATATACTTTAATAGTAATATTGAGCGCTTTCGTCTACAACCATAGTGGACTTCATCAGAATCAAATTACATTAGTTAAAACCCATTATTTATATAATTAACACCACCAAGGGTGTGTTCTACATCCATTAACTCAATGTCACATATTACTTGTACTTAAAGGGGCAACATACATAAAACCATAAAATTCACTTCTTTTTCTGCTTTTGGCTTTTCCCAGTTAGAGGTCGCCACAGCGGATCATCTGTCCGCTCATGATTGGCAGTGGAGTTTTACAGTGTCAAGTTGCCAGCCAGGCGCCCAACCCTCCACAGAAGGCACACACTCACACCTAGGGCCAATTTAGAGTGTCCAATCCACCTACTGCATGTCTTTGGGATGTGGGAGGAAACCAGAGCACCCGAAGGAAACCCACGCGACCACAGGGAGGGTATGCAGACTTCGCACAGAAGGCACCCCAGCCGAGAATCGAACCGGAGAACCTCTTGCTGTGAGGCAGCAACGCTAACCGCTGCACCACCTGTTATTTTAAAACATTTAAGTAAAATGAACACCATAAAACCTAAAAATTAATGAACTGAAAGCAATCATTATACAGTACTATCTATATTCAAATGGCATGAAGTATGTCACATATAAAGAGAACAATCCTAATTACTAAGTTCTAATACTGGTTTGAGGGATATTTTTATCATTAATACCAGGGGGTTACTGGCATTCAGCAATAACTGCCATTTCAGTTCTTTTTCTTCTAACAAACATTTCAAATTACCCCCTCTCAAATTCAATCCCAATATTTCTAATTTAGCAAATTTAAACATGTTGCAATCCGGACCACCTGCTAAATGTCTGAATAACACATTATTATTGTTTTGTCTTTTTATCTCATAAAAATGTTAATATATTCTATTCTTAAAAGCTCTGTTTTTCCAACATAAAATGCCGGACAAGTCATACATTTAAGCTAGGTATACTATATGTTCAGTAGAACAATTTCCCTTCTGGAAATTAGAGTACTATTTTTATTTTCTAAAGTTATAGATTCCTCTTCCAGAATCGCAAAACGTTGGTTACAGCATCCACATTTCTTAGTATAATCTTCCTTTCTTGTACATCTAAATTTTGTAAGTCCATGGCCATATTGGTTTTTCAGCTTAACCCCAGTTTTGAAAATGAAGAATGGTTTCTCCCCCAATAACTTGCATATCTAATCGCCACTTCTTAAAATATTGCAATTCTTATAAAAAATATCTTTAACTTGGTTAGCATAAGGGCTGTATTCAACCACCAGCCCCCTATTGAAATCCTTGTCACCACTGATTGCTTCCTGGGACTCCAGGCCAATACCTGACAGGGGTTTGTATCTTAGACCCCATTGAGACTTAACATACTGGATGACATCATTTACCATGCTTGAGGGTAACCTGTCTCTCTCTTGAAACATTCTACCTATAAAATGTCATTCATTAATCATGTCATCATAGGTTGAATTCATACAGGCAGCCCTTATACATTGTCCTGTTAATATGCTTTTTTTCTGACAATAAGGGTGACAACTAGTGTATTCCAAGTAGTAATTGTTAAATGTTGGCTTACGATATATAACTTTAACGGTGACATACATACATATACAATTTATGTGGGTAGACACAACTGTATTTTTATGTTCACTTTTAAAAGCAGTGTTTCTTTAAATGTTTAATTGTTTTATTCCATCAGGTGGTTTTGTTCTTGCAGTATGTAAATGTCTTCAAACAGTATGAAGGTAGATTCTAAAGAAGACTTGTGGTATAAGCAGAAAAAAGTGCTAAACCTACTGTGGCAATGAAGTTTTTCTTTTATTTCACTGGTGTGGACCTGCTTGGAACATTTGGACTGTGTTTTTCCATTTTGGTATTTACCATTATGGCCCTGTCATAGTAAGTGTTGGAGCAAACAACCTGAGACGTACCTTACTGGACTATATGAAGAGAAACATGTTTGAGCTCTCAGTATGTGTCCCAGACAGGTATGTCCCTATCCTTAAGCATCATACTACCCTCACCTAGAATGATGCCAAAGTATAAACAAAGATTTCTTTCAATAACTGGTTTAGTTTTTGGTGCCATTCAAAGAGGATCCAGTTTCTGTCAGCCTGGGAAGCCATGGTTGACAAACCTTGCTGCTTTGCCTGAGATGACTTGCATCTGGCACCACTAGGCTTTTGGCTGCTGGCAAAGGTTCTTGCCTCCCCCACTGTGCCTTTTTTAGGTAAGGTCTAAAACAAACTTACCAACATGAAATTTACCAGTCATAACAAAATAAGGGTCATGCTGCTAAACGCTAGGAGCTTACACCAAAAAACTGCACACCCTGGAAGTGCTTCTATCACTGGAAGATGTAGATGTTTGTGCAGTCACAGAAGCCTGGATCAAGTCCTCAGACAGTATATCCCTGCTACAATGCCTGGATCAAGTCCACAGACAGTATCCCTGCTACAATGCCTTCCACACCTTCAGGCCACAAAATGA
The DNA here is from genome assembly GCF_019279795.1 of Protopterus annectens. NCBI lineage: Eukaryota > Metazoa > Chordata > Ceratodontiformes > Protopteridae > Protopterus > Protopterus annectens. The sequence continues at coordinate 1,064,427,964 of NC_056746.1, read as the reverse complement.
ATGTCTGAACCAAAGGAGATGGTGTTTCTATCTATATTAGAGACAAATTCACCTCCCATCTAGTTAGACTGAACAACTCCATGGAGTTACTCCAAGTACAAGTTACTGTGGGTAAGACCTCCATTCAAGTCATAGCCAGTTATAGATCCTCCTCCATGGGTCATGACATGCACAAAGTCTACTTGACCAAACTGGAGTCAATCCAAACATTCCCAAACACACGGGTTATGAGGGATTTCAATTATCCCACCATCAACTGGGAAACGTGCACTAGCCCTAACTCGCTAGTGCAAATGTTCCTTGACTTTAACTCAAATGTCCTGGAACAAATTGTTCATACTCAGACAAGAGAAACAAATGTACTAGATCTGGTCCTCACTAACATGTCAAACAGATGTACTGCCACAACTGTCAGACCCTCATTAATTAAAGCTGACCACATATTAGTCACCTTCGAGCTGGCACTACCAAAATAACTCACAAAGGGAGAAATCAGACTAAAAAACTTTGTTTCTAACAAAGATGATCAAGGGCCTCTAGCATGTGCCGTACACAGACTGACTAAAGTCCTTGTCACTATATAATCTATTGTACAGACTTCTAAGGAGAGACTTATGCCTGGCTAACAGATCAATCTCACACCCAAACCTAATAAACTTGCTGCACATCCGTAAATCAAATGGGACCAGAGCTAACCATTACAGGGACCTAAATATGGTCTGCGACTTAAATAGGAAATGCTGGAGAGACAGACTGGTCTCCCAGCGACTGCCACATCTTTGGAATAGGGTGCCAAATCATGTGAAGCAGAGCACCTCTATGATGCTGTTCAAATGGAACGTGGACAAGTTGATGGGACACTTAAATTCTTACCGGGGATAGTTCTCACAACCCTCCTGAACATGGGCAATCATTACTAAATTTAATCCTGGGTATTGACTAGCATGTCTATGGTATTACATTGGAATGAATCGGCTAGGCTTGAAATGACCTCCGGGTCGACAGCCTAGTAAACTCTTATGATCCTGCGATAAGACAGGAACCCAGAATGGAACAATGAAATAGCCGCTAGATGGACCTGGATCATTAGAATAACTGTTCCTTTCTTGAAAAATACAGGCCAAAATGGTAAAAACCTTAAGAAAAAGCTGACAGGGTGCTCACACCTGTATTTGAAGCGCAAAATGCAAACTTTTCTTCCACTTTCCTCTGTATATCTTCCAAGAAAACATTTTTTGAGAGGCAAACAGCAAATTAATCAACTCACCAGGAAAGGAAGGCCCCATGCGCCAATACCCAAACTGGAAAAAAACAGTCAGCTGAAGGGAATGAATGCCCAGGTGAAACAACCCAGAAGAATGACACAGTAGGTTTGGGAGCTGCAGTAGGTAAAATGGTGTTCTCCTTAGATGAGGCCACAACAAGGTGAATATTAGCTGGCAGGGCCAGAACAGTGCAAGTAGAATGACCTATGCTTGGCACAATTTGGCTTTCTGTATGACTCTAGGCATCAGGGGAAATGACAGAAATGCATAGAAGAGACCTGGTGGCTAATCTTGGAAGAATGTGTCTCTTTGTGCTTTTGCTTCCAGAGGGACAATACTGAATAAAATATCTCTGCATTTAGTGGTTTAAGAGAAGGGATTGTAAAGTACAGTTGTGTACACTTACCATAAATGTAGATGTTAGAGTGTATTCACTGTTGGTCATTACATTTGGGCTATCTGCTTGCAGGTAGCCCTCAGTCGGCCTGATTAACAAAGTCTTGGGTCCTGTGTCGGCTGCTGTCCCTTCTTCCATGACGTCAAGTCTTCAGGGGTATAAAACATGCAGCCGACGTCATTACATCAGTTTTTCTTGCCCCAGATGTCAGGTGCCCCCTAATGGGAAGCAATTAAATATAAAAGTACAAAGATATACCTCCAACACAAAAGCATATATACCAAAAAAAGGCTTTTAAGCATAATAAAGGGAAGTAGAGGTATAGCCAAAAGAAGTTAGGGGGCTGGAGGGAGGGTAACCAGGACTGCAACAGTGAATACACTCGAACATCTACATTTATGGTAAGTGTACACAACTGTACTATGTTCTTCATGTTTCATTGTTGCAGTCATTACATTTGGGTAGATTCCCAAAGCTATGGTTGGGAGGAGGAATTTAGACAGCATTAGGGCCAGCTATGAGGCCCTGCAAGACTGCAGTGGCAAAGCCAGCTCTGGATTTAGAGAAAATTGGCAAATGATAATGCTTGGGGAAAGTACGTACAGAACTCCAGGTAGCAGCTTCTAGGATGTCCCTGGTAGGGACGCCTCTCAGAAAGGCTGTAGAGTTAGATGCAGCCCTGGTGGAGTGAGGTCCGACTCCCTGGGGATAGGTTTTCCATGGTGTTTATAGTAGAAATGAATGCAATGGCTTATCCATTCAGAAATGGTTTGCTTTGAAATAGCCTTCCCCTCTGCCCCTGCAGCAAATGCCACCAACAGTTGTTCAGATTTCCTTTGAGGTTTAGTCCTGTCCAAATAGAATCTAAGTTGTCTGTGCACATCTAAGGAATGCAGTATCTGTTCCCCTTTATTCTGTGGATTGGGAAAGAAGGTTGGCAAATGAATGGACTGATTAAGAGCCACACTGGATACCACATTGGGCATGAAGGATAGATTGGTTCTGAGGGACACCCTGTCCGCATGAAAGATGATGAAAGGCTCCACTGCCATAAGGGCCTGTAATTCAGATACCCTTCTAGCTGAAGTGATTGCTAAAAGGAAAGCTGTTTTCCAAGAAAGAAATTTTAAGTCTGCAGTAGCAGCTGGCTCGAAAGGAGGTAGAGTGAGTTTCTCCAAGACAAAGTTAAGGTCCCAGGCTGGGGTTGGAGCTCTCCTGGGTGGTCTCAAATTTTTGGCCCCTCTGAGGAACTGCTTGAGCAGTGGATGAGAGAAGAGGGGAGGTTCTGTGTTATAATGAGCTGAAATTGCTGAGGCGTGGATCTTAATTGAGGAAAAAGACAGGGATTGGTTCCAGGCACAGAATCTTTTCCATTTTTCAGCATAAGATTTTCTAGTACTAGGCCTCCTTGCCTCTAAAATGATATCCATCACAGGTTTGCTGAGGGATGGTAAAGGCGAGATTAAGTAATTAGCCAGGCTGCATGGTTCAGTGTTAGAAGCTAAGGGTGCAGAATCTGGTTCTCCTGCTGAGACAGCAGGGAAGGAGTCTGAGGCAGGTGCCATGGAGATAACAGGACACACTGCACAGAAGGGGTACCAGTGTTGGCATGGCCAGTCTGGAGAAATCAAAATCATCCTTGGTTTGTCCTGTTTGATTTTTAGTAGTACTTTGGAGAGCAAAGGCAGAGGGGGGAAGGCAAAGACTGATAGGTTTTTCCAGCTGAAGGACAGGAGCATCCACATTCCAGGCTTGTTTGTGGGGAGTCCTTGTGCAAAATTTGTCCAATTGGCAGTTCTGGGGAGAGGCAAACAGGTCTATATCTGGTCTTGCCCATTTACTTGTCAACATGTTGAAAGCCCTTGGTTCCAGTTTCCACTCGTGTGAGTCCATGAGGTTTCTGCTTAGTCCGTCTGCCAGTGTATTTAATTTTCCTGGCAGGAATTGAGCTTGTAGGTGCACTTGGTAGCTCAAGACCGTGTTCCACTATGCCATGGCTAGTCTGCAGCGGGGGTAAGAATGCGTACCCCCCTGCTTGTTTATGTGCCACATAACAGTGGTGTTGTCCGTCTTTACCAGTAGTTATTCTGGAAGAATGTGGTCCTTGAAGGCTATCAGAGCATTCTGTACAGCTAACGTTTCTTTTTGATCGATATGCAGGTGCATTTAACGTGGGTTCCATTTGCCCTGAATGCACTTCCCTGACAGGTGAGCCCCCCATGCATAGTCTGATGCATCTGTTGTTAGGGTTTGGGTGGCAAGGGGTGGTGTAAAAGGTAGTCCCTTGTTTTGGTGGCAGGCCTCTGCCCACCAAAGGAACTCTAGGCGTAGGCAAGGTATGATAGGAATCATTGTTTCTAGGTCTTGAGAATGTTGGCACCATAGGCTTTTTAGATACCACTGTAGTTTCCTCATATGCAGTCTTGCATATGGAATTAGAAGAATGCAGGAGGTCATGAACCCCAAAGCCTGCAGTATTGGTCTTTCAGATAGCAGGGTTTTTGTGGCCACTTGATTGAAGTATGTTGCCAAATGAATTTGTTTCTCTGGAGTGAGGTAAGCCATCTGGGAAGTTGTACTCAAGCTTGCTCCCAGGAATATAATTTGTTGACAGGGTACCAGTTGCGATTTCTTTTCATTTATGGTGTACCCCAGACAAGTTATAACCCTTCGTACAAAGGCTAGATGATTCAAAAGTATGTCCTGGCTTTCTGCCTGAATTAGACAATCGTCCAGGTATGGGTATATTTGAATATTTCTTTGCCTGCAAAATGCAATAACTGGAGCTAGGCACTTTGTGAATACCCTCGGCGCGGTAAATAAGCCAAAGGGCAGTGCAGAGAACTGATAGTGCGTGTAGCCTGCTTTGAAGCGTAGGTATCTTCTGCAAGATTCATCTATGTATTTTTCTGCAAGATTCCCTGATTGGGATGTGCAGGTATGCTTCTTTTAAATTTAGTGTTGCCAACCAGGCATCTTTGCCTAGCATAGGAAGTAATTGGTGAAGAGTCAGCATCTTGAATTTTGGAATCTCCAAAAAGGTGTTTAAGAGTAGACAGGTCCAGGATAGGACGTCATGAATTGTCTTTTCTGGGGTACCAGGAAAAGTCTCGAGTAGAAACCTTGTCCCTTTTCTTCTTCTGGTACCAGTTGAATAGCCTCCATGCTTGAGAGAAAGTACTGGTTTTTGGGCATCTGTCCACTGATTTGGGGGTAAGTTCGGCCACCCGCTTGGTGTTGGCAACGTGTAGATGTGAAATCTGTATCCCTGGGCCACTATTTAAAACCCATTTGTCCTGGTTAATGAGTTCCCAATTCTCTGCATGAACAGCAATCCCCCCCCCCAAAGGGGCAGTCAGTTGATAAGTGCTTGGAAATTGTAAAAGGAAGTCATTGAGACAATTTATCATGGGGGGGGGATTCTTATTATTCCCAGATTTGGAAGTGGAGGCCCCCCACTGCTTAGTTCTGTGTGTCCCCTGGGACTGAAACCTGGGGGTTTTGCTGTGTCTGGGTTTGGCTAGAGAAGATCTGGAAGGGGCTGGAAAGGACCAATTCTTAGAGGGCCAGTGCCTACTAAATCTAGGAGGATGAACTTGTAAAAAATCTTTAACAGTTTGCATAGATTTAGCTTTATCTTCCATCTTTTTAAGAACTTCCTCAGCCTTGTTGCCAAACAGGCGGTCCTGATTTAAAGGAGCATCCAACAATTTAGCTTTAACATGATCAGGCAAAGATTGCTCCTTAAGCCAAGCATGCCTTCTGAGCACAGACCCAGTAACAGCAGTCCTGCAAGAGGCCTCTAATGAATCAAAACCACATTGCAAAGTATGTTTTCCAACTTGTTCAGCAGAATGCATTAAATCCTGTAATTCTTTATTTTCCACACAGTCAGGAATCATCATCATTTTCTGTTTAAGCAGTCCAATAACATGCTGCTGACACTAACATATGAAACTGTTAGTTTAAAGCCCTAATGACCATGGTTGCAGAAGTGTAAACCTTCTTACCCCATCTATCCAGTGCCCTGGAGTCTCTATCAGAAGGGGTAGGATTTTTAGCAGTAGAAGCCTTAATGCCCTTGGGCCCCTGTGAAATAGTCTTTGGATCTGCAATAGGATTTTTAAAAAGGAACTTGTGGGACTCAGGGACCCTGTAGTATCTGTCAGGTTTTCTGGGAGCAGGAGGCAGGGAATCAGGGGCCAAACTAGATTCCGAAAAAGCATCAACAACAATGTCTAGTACAGGAGGAATAGCTAAAGGCCTATGCTGAGGTAGGAGAAGGAAATCCCTAAGCCTCTTTTTTGAATCAGAAAAATCCTGGCTTTCCCAATGGAAATGCTCCCCAAAAGAAAAATCCTCAGGAGGGGAAGCAGAGGGAATGGAGTCCTCTGCATCAAAATCTTCATAAGTAGATAAGGGCAAATCCAGATCATCAGAAAAAAACAGAATCCTGATCAGAAGATTCATAATCAACTTCAGTCCTAGGCCTCTTAGAAGGGGGGGTTGGCTGATTAAAGTTATTAGATATTAAGCCATTCTTATCATTTGTTTTTTAGGCATAGAGGCCTGAGCATGTGGCCTGGCCGTCGTTTTTTTAGGCATGGATCGAGATTTAGGCCTAAGTAAAGAAGGAGGCGTCGATTTAATATGCAAGTCCATAGGCCTGAATACACCCTCAGAAGCCGGTGCCTGCACAGCGGCTCCGGACCCATCCAAGGTAGAGACATCCGCGGGTTCCATAGTTAAAGCATCTTGCGGCATACTGGACTCCAAATGGGTCTCAGTAGAGGCCTGCGAATCAGAAGTAGCGAGTATCAGGGGCTGCAAAAGCGCCGGAGTACCGGTGAACTGGCAACTGGCTTAGGAGAAGCGTCGTCGGCAGTTTTGGACCTCGGCGGCCTGTCTCTGTCTTTATATTTGTGTTTTTTCGGAATCCCGGTAGTCAGATGGCTAACCGACGACATTTCTGGATAATTTAACTGAGAACCGAAATATTTAGAAGCAAAAATATACCGACGACAGATAGTGCGCTGATTAAATAAAGCATAAAACCGACAGCAAGGTACGTCGTGGTCAGGGCCTAGGCAAGGAATACAGTACGAATTCACTTTCCACAAGTAATGCAATTATTAACTTTTACTGACATCGGTAAGGAGCAAGAAAAAGTTTCCCCAACAGGGTACTTAGCTTTAGTTGAAGACTTCGGTTCTGAAACTCGTAAATGAAAATTTCAGGAGTCGGCCGACCGGCACTTGCGAACTGCTTCTGCTTTGGGCACCGCATGGCAAGAAAGACTGATGTAATGGCGTCGGCTGCAAGTTTTATACCCTGACAACCTGACGTCATGGAAGAAGGGACAGCAACCGACGCAGGACCCAAGACTTTGTTAATCAGGCCGACTGAGGGCTACCTGCAAGCAGATAACCCAAATGTAATGACTGCAACTGTGAAACACGAAGAACATCAGGGCTTCCCTACCTTTGAAAAAAGTTCTGACCTTTTTTTTTTTTTTATTGCTGAGACACCACTTGAAGAAAAAGGAGTAACTGTCTGTTTAACTTGTCTGCAATCACTCTGCATGTCCCCAGTATATGTTGCTACTAGAAAGTAATGTGATTTTAAGGCCCACTCCCATACCCTCATGGTTTATCTGCAGAGGAGATGAGAACTTGTTCCTCCTTGCTTGTCTATGTATCATACAACTGCCATATTGTCTAAGTGTGTGGAAATCACACCCTGGGGGAGTTGTTCTGAAGTACCTGCAACACTAGGAGGACCACATTCATCTCCAATATGCTGAGGTGCATTTTGGCCTCTGTGCAAGTCCATGCAGCCCTGAGGTATCCTTTTCAGATAATACCCCCACACTAAGATGGATGCTTCCATGGTATTGCGGCACCTCTGGATAGTCTAGTAAAGGGCACGCCCTCTGAAAGGTTCTGCGGTTCTGTCCACTACAAACTCTTTATGCATATCTTTGACAGCTTTCTCTTAGCTTGCTCTTGTTCATTACAAAATAAATAGCCTGGTCCCATTGTATTTCGAGTGTCCACTGAAGAATTCTCATGTTTAGTCCGACAAGGAGAATAATCTGAAAGGTGGCACACATGTGCCCTGGTACATTTAGGATCGCAGATACTGAATGGCTTGGTGTCTGTATGAGACTTTGGGTCTCCTTGACTAAGGAAGCAATTTTGTCCATGGGTAATCTTGCATGCCCAACTGGCAGCTAATGAACAGGATAATCTGAGTTGGTGAGAGCTGGAAGTTTGCGAGGTTGACCATGATCCCCAAGGACAGCTACAGATACAGTAAGCACTGTTTCCCATAACCAGCAAATGCAAAATCAAAAATGCTATGAGCCAGTCATTGAGGTAAGGGAATACTGTTACCCCCAACAGTCACATGTCAGCAGTATTTTTCTCACCTTCTGCCCAAACAAGGACGAACAGTCAAAATGAGCACTGATGAATGCCATCTTGAAGTAATCTGCAGAAACCGTTATATGAAGACAAGCCTGTCTTCTCAAGACCGAACCCAATCTCACCACTCAGTGAGTGAAGATAGAGACAGAATATGGTCTCCAACTGGGTTTGTAATTGAGTTCTTAAATAACAGCAATTGTTTCAGATTATCTGCATATTTTTTTGCCAATTCTCACTGACCTAGGTGGACCATATAGCTCAGAGTACTGATCATGAATGCCCCTGATGCATATACATGCTTTCCTAGCCTTTCCACCATTTTGGATTCTCTGTCAGGAGGAGGAAATAGGTTGTGTATCCTCTGGGATGTCCCTCTTGGTGGCAGTAGAGAACTATGGAATGCACAAGAGGGTCTTTATTCCAGTGCTACCCTTGGAGGTCCACAGCCCTCTACCAGGCTTTCTGGGTATAGGGTTGGTGAGGTTGGACCCCTTATAAGCTTTGTTGCACACCACATACATTAGCCTGTCTTGGGAGGGGGCTACCCAAGACCCTGAGGCAGAGCACTTATGGACCAGCTACAAGATTTCATTCGCCACCGAGGTTGGATCATTGGGCCATGATTTCCTGTCTCTCATGTCCAGTATCATGCTAAAAGTAGCATCCTCTTGCAGGGGATCAGGGGAGAACCTACTCTTCATCAATATTTGTACAGGGGTGGAAGACTCCAAGGGGAGAGTCTAGATGTTTCTTGCACTGCTTCTTCCTGGGGAAATTTGGAGGAACAATTTCTGAACTCTCTTGGGAAGAAAGCTCCCAGGATCTCTACAATGTAGACTTATAAGATCCTCTGCCCTTAGGGAGCACAGAAAGTATGGTCAAAGGTCCCTGCCACGATGGTGTCACACTGCAGAGTCAACATTTTATATCGACTTCTAACAAAGAACCTAACAGTGGTTTCCTCTGTGTTGAAATGTCAACAGAGACCTTCAGGCCCAAGACACTCAGAACCAAAAACACATACAGCCTCACCAGAACTGAACACGAACACCAATTATTCTAGAGCCCAAGTTGATGTGACAATTTCAGCAATAAAGGTTTGAATGATGTGACAATTTCAAGACTAAAGGTTTGAACACATACACCAGTGGGGTTGAAGATGGAGCACAGCAGTCGACATCAAGACATGCAGAAACCATGATCAGCACAAAAACCCTCAATGATGCAGAGGGCCTTGGTGTGGATGAAGGAGCATCCTGTGACACCGAAGGAGCAGCTACAGGCAATAGAGTCGATTCTATCATTGCGGACATTAAAATAGGGATAGAAGATGAGCAGTAGGAAAAGGTGAAATAGGGATCTTCTAGAACTACCCTCGGCACCGAGTGGCTCAGATGCTGCCATACAGAAGCTGAACCTACACAAAGACAGGCATCTGCTCCAAAAATACAGGGGTAGGATCCAGAAGAATCTGTATGACACAAGTGAATATGCAGAGGATGGTCGAAAAGAAAGGCACTTCATTTTTTTCTAAAGAAAAACTGCCAACCCTATGTCTCAGCACCGAGTTAGTGGTTCCTGATGACTCCTGCCACGGAGATGAAGACAACCTAATTGGGGTTGTCAAAGAAGATGGTTCTGGTCTAGCAGGAGGAGTATTTCTGGGCAATTTCGCAAGGGACAACTTCTCTATTACAGCTAACATAGCCACACCATAAACCCTCTAACCAGTGCTTCATTTGTCTTCTCTGGTTTGGGCACTTTGGCAAAAGACCTATGGATTTTTCTACCTGTGCCAACTTGGAGGGTAAACAGTCCCTTCAAAATCAACTTAATTTTTTGTCCGACAAAGCTCGTGTACTGAAATTTATACAGTTAGTCTGCAAATACCCCGTTCCCAAAGCAAACACACATTTCATGCAGGTTCTAAACAGGGATTTTACGTCCACATTATTTGCACTTTTTAGAATCTAGCGTGGTGTCTTTGTCCATGTCTAGGCCTGAAGACCAACCGAGAAAAACATGTACCACAGGTACTCTAAAAACAATTTAAATAACAGAACAGCATGTCACAAAGTAAACAATTTTTTTTTAAAAAAGGTATGGGGAGGGAATAAGAGAAAATGTCAAGGGACTTAAGTGCAAGAGTAATAGCGAAGGAGGAAAAAATAGTGATAACTATCTGTAGCAAGTAAGAAGACAGCTTTTTGAGGGAACATTCAGTGGTTAAGGCTTGCTCAAGAAGAATCAAAGCTACAATGGTGGCAACGTGAACTGGAGTACTTCCTTAGACCTGGGAGTTTTGGGACAGGGGATGAGCTCAAGCCTCTAAAGAGATTAGTCAACGATAAAATAGGTGCAAAGTTGTTCCAGTATCCAGGCAGTCCCATACCAAATCTTGCAATTTGTCCTTTACAAGTACACACGTTTCTACAGAGACTAGAAATTTATGTTACTCAGCTAAAGAAATGAGCTGAACACAATTTGGAAAGTTGTATGATTAATTAGTAACAAAAAGAACGGTTTGTGCTATAAAAAACTATCAAACAAGAGCCACATTAGTAAAACAAACATACCCAACATACCCAATCTTATCTACCAACTGTGATGAATGCAGATCAAGGGAAATTAGCACTACACTGTTACAATTAACTGAGGAATTAGATGCACTTAAGATAATGTGGATCAAATTAAAAGGCAAAAATAAGAAAAACTTAAATGTGCTGAAAGAATAACAGAAACAAAAGAGAGCCATGAGGTGCACTGAAAAATTGATGCGGATAAATTTCAAGTTTTGAGTGGTAGATGTACTTATAAGAGCAAAAAGTACCACTGCCCAACATTGCATGAAGTAAAATGTTCTGATAAGATAGTACAGCTGTGTAAAAATCTTACTACAATGACAGATGTCCTTCTCTTCACTCTTGCAGTATTCATTACATTAGGGATCCTCTGCCAAGGGTGGCCCGACATCCGGCCAGTATACCAAAGCCTTTAGGTTACCCTAAGGGGACAATGTACGTCACACATTTGCTCACTACATAACACAGGGCATAAAGGTAATGTCCAGATGTACCATCCTCATAAATGAGAGCCCCAGTAGGAACACCAGTTCAAGGAAAAGAAAAGGTAAGCAGTACATCCAGAAGAGAAATGGACCAGGGGTGGAGGAAGGGAATGAATGCTGCAACAGTTAAGAGAAGGACATCTGCTGTTATGGTAAGATTTTACACAACTGTACTATGCATTCCATTTCACTGTTGCAGTATTCATTACAGTAGGGAGAGTGCCAAAGTTCAGGAATAAATTTGGGAGGAGGAAGGACCAGCAGAGCCCTCTAGGAAGCCAAGAAGGATGGCCCTAGCAAAACTGGCTCTAGCTCTGGAGATTCCCTCCAGCTTGTAGTGCTTGATAAATGTATGCACAGAAGTCCAGATAGCTGCATCAAGAATAGAGTTAGTATCCATACCCTTGAAAAAAAAGCACCAGAAGAAGACACAGCCCTAGTAGAATGAGCCTTAACAGAATAAGGAAGGCTCTTACCATGAACAGAACAACAAAAAGAATAGCTTCTGAGATCCGAGAAGAAATAGTTTGCGTAGATACAGCTAATCCTAAGGACCTAGGATGAAAGGGAAAAAAAAAGAGCTGATCTGATTTCCTAACAGTCTTAGTCTAATCCAAACAAAAATTTGAGTTGTCACAGTCTTAGTCTTACTCAAATAAAATATGAGTTGTGTATGCACATACAGGATGTGGAGCATCTTCTCAATAGTAGATTGCAGAGAAGGGAAAAAAGTGGGCAAATGAATAGACTGATTCACCACCTTGGACATAAAAGAAGGATTAGTAAGCAATAACACTCTGTCCTTATGAAGCATCCAAAAATGAAGAAAAGCCATAAGGGCTTGAAGCTCAGACACCCGTCTGGCAGAAGTATGGGCTAACAAAAGTACAGTCTTTGAAGAGCAATGTTGCAAGGAAGCTGAAACTGCAAGCTCAAAAGGAGTCTGACTCAAGTTTTCCAAAACAAAATTAAGATCTCAGGAAGGAGGAACAGGCTTCCTGGGAGGCCTAATATGAAGGATACCTTTTAGGAATTGTTTAACATCAAATTTAGAAGTTAAAGGAGGACATGTAGGCAGACAAGCAGAAACAGCTAAGTGGGCCTTAACAGAAGAATAAGCCAACCAAGCATTGAGCCACTCACACAGATAATAGAACCAAAGGAATATCCAACAAAAGTGAATCCAGGTTACGAGAAACACACCAAACAGAAAACCTCTCATTTGGATAAATAGGACTTCCTAGTGCTTGGTTTCCTGGCCTTCTGCAGGACCCTAAGCACATCCTCAGAAAAAAGGTGTCAATGTGGAATCAAAATCCTGTCATCCACAGTGTCAGATGAAGAGTGGACATGTGGGGATGAATGAGAGATCCCTTGTCCTGTGCGAGTAGAACCACACTTTGAAGTAACTTGTGATGACTGTCCTTGGTTAAATGCTGAAAAGGGAACCAATGCCGTCTCGGCAAAAAGGGAGTCACCAACAAGATTTTGGGGGTGTCCTGTTGAATTTTGAACAGGACTTTTGGAGTGAGGGGAACGGGAGGAAAAGCATAAAGAAACATCCCTTTCTAAGAAAAATACAGAGCACCCACCATCCAGACCAGAGGACCTGGGACACTGGCACAAAATAGAGAAAGTTGTCTGTTCAGAGGGGTGACAAAAAAGATCTATTTGAGGAGTGCCTCACTGGTGGACAATGTCCAGAAACACATTCCTGTGAAGCATCCATTCATGGGATTGACTTAAGGATCTGCTTAGAGTGTCTGCCACAATGTTTTAACCTGAGGGAATTTTATTTTTTTTTATTTATTTTTATTTTATTTAACATTTGTCAACCGGGAAAGTCCGACTTGGAACGATGCCAATTTTCAGCAGAGGCCCGGGGAGAAATGCTCCAGATGCATGTCTTTGAATGTGGGAGGAAACCGGATTCTCCGGAGGAAACTCACACGAACACAGGGATGGCATGCAGACTTCACACAGAAGGCACCCCAGCCGAGAATCGAACTGGAGAACCTCTTGCTGTGAGGCAACAACTCTACCGCTGCACCACTGCGCCGTCCAAAATGTAAACTGCTTGAAGAGTCGCTTGATACTGAACAACAAGATCCCGCACTAGGAGTGCCAAACAGCAATGAAGATAAGATCTTATCCTCTCCTGTTTGTTTACATACCACATCACTGTGGCATTGTCTGTAAATACCCTGAGAGGTCCTGGGAGAAACGAATATTAAAAGCTTAAAGTGCCAGCAGAAGAGCTCTCATCATTTTGACATCGATGTGCTCTTTCTGTTGAAGAGTAGACCACAACCCCTGCACCTTTGGGAAGCCAAAACCTACCCCCATCTGAAGTGTCTATGAACAGCTCCTGAGAGGGGAAGAGAGGGATGAAAAGGGGGACAGTGAAACTTTTCATGTGGAGTTTGGCCAGAGGGAACAAAGGGATGGTGGATGCCATGAATCCCAGAGAGCTCTCAGAAACTCCCTGGTTGTAACAGGGGCCAGAGGAAGAAGAGTTTGAAAGAAGGAAATGAGTGTCAAGACCTTGGGAGGAGGGAGGGATGCCAGCATAGGCACCATCTGGATTCTGCATCCCAGAAAAACATGGTCTTGAGAAGGAGTCAGAGAAGACTCTTTGAAGATTATTGTGAACCTCAGGCTTTATAGAAGGGAAATGGCAAGATGCAGATTTTGCAACAGGATCTCTGGAGAGGATGCCTGAAACAGGAGGTCATCTAAGTAAGGAAATACTTGGATCCCCTGAATTCTGCAAAAAGCAATCAGGAGCATGGCATTTGGTGAATACCCTTGGGACAGTAAAAAGGTCAAAGGGCAAAACAGGGAATTGAAAATGTCATGAAGTAACAGAGAAAAGTAAAAAAAAAACTTCCTTAAAAGGTGATGGATCAGACTATGGAGATGAGTATCCTTGAGATCCAGAGACACCATATATAAGCCTGTGGAAGCAAGAGGGGGAACAAAGTCTGAAGGGAAAACATTCGAAAGGAGGGCACCTTCAGAAAAGTATTCAGATGAGAGAGGTCTAGAACTGGTCTCCAAGTACCTTCTTTTTTTGGTACTAGAAACATCCTGGAGCAAACCACCTTCCTCCTTTGGGACACAGGCACCTCTTGAATAATAAGTACCCTGAGTCAAAAGGTCTCAAAGCATCTCTGGAAAGGAGGACAGCTGTTCCTGAGGGGGCTGAGGAACACCCATAAAAGGAGGAAGGGATTTTCAATTCACAAAATAACCCTGGCGAATAATGGACAGGACCCAGGAATCCTGGAGTAATCTGTAGCCAAGCAGACAGAGAGAGAAACAGGCAAAGAGAAAGAGGAAAGTGGCTGGGAAGAAAAGGATAGTCTGCCAACATCTGGTTTACCTGGAAAAGGAGAGTTCTGAAGCACTGAAGTCTGAGTAGCCTTAGCAGGAGGAGCCCACTTGCCACCCTTTTTAACATTGGGAGGAGGGCAGGACTGCCTGCAAATAAAAGTTGGCTTATTGGGGTAGATTCTCCAAAATTTAGGCACAGAAGAAACAAACATGTTTAAGTTTCTTCAGGATAAGGGCAAGGCTTTACAGGGACTTAAACATAGCAACAGCAGCTTCACCAAACAAGTGTTTATTATCAAGTGTGTCATCCATCAACTTAGCTTTAATATCATCGGGCAAAGGTTGAAGCCACAGCCAAAAATACTTCCTCATCACAGACTCAAAAGCAGCAACCCTAGAAGGAGCATCTGCTGTGTCACAACTAAACTTGATGGAATGACAAGCCACCTGGGAGGAAGTCCCTAACAGGGAAAGGGCAGAAGTTTTAGCCTCAGAGTCTGGATGATCAGAAATGACCTGACATGCCTGGGATAGGAGAACCAACAAATACTTGGACAGAAGGTTCTGATAATAAACATCCCTAAAAGCCAAGGTAGCAGAGCTATAGATGTTCTTGCCTGGCCTTTCCATGGTTCCGGTATCTTTATTAGAGTGCAGTAACTTGGGAGAAGGAAACAATTGAAAGGGCTTGTCAGAAGCTAAAGACACCACCAAGGGTTCAGCAGAAGGACACTTATACAAATACTTACAGTCCTCAGGCACCCTATAGAATCTATCAGGTTTCTTGGGAGCATGGGGCTTGAAGCATTGGAAAACACATCCAACAAGGTAGCCAAAACAGGTGGGAACAGCAGAAGGTTTAGAAGAGTCCATCTGCAGCAACTCATAATATCTTTTATGTACCTCACAAACCTGAGCACAATCCCATTTAAAGAACCCCACCATCCTGGAGATCATGTCCCCAAAAGAAACCTCTTCAAAGGAAGCATCAGGACAGCTAGATTCCTCTTCCTCTGATCCACAGTCTAAAGGAGAGGAAATCTGAGAAGAATAAGCAGAGGATTCCTCATACGAATCCAGCTCCTCCTCAGAGGAATTCTGTTCCTTGGGTCTTTTTAGGGAAGAAAATGACCAAGGGGGAGCTGGAACACAAACTCCACGAGGAGGTTTCGATGCCATCAAAGCACTAAATAAAGCCTAAATGAAGGACTGCCATTCACTTTATGAATCCTTAGGAGCAAGACTGATATGCTTAGTCTTTTACTTTTTCTTTAATGGGACATCTATCTGCCTTATAAAATTTGGAAGGCTCTGACCCAGGACGGTATTCAGTAATGGTAGTAGGAACTTATTCTCTGACTAATATTTGAGTAACACCCCTAGACCCCTCAACATTAATCATGGTTTCCCTGAACTTCTGAAAACGGACATCTGCACTTATACCTCCTCAGACATGCTTACAGTCGGATCCCTGCCAGCCTCAAACCAGGTCATGGCAGAAGAATCCAACAATAAAGCTGGGCAAACCTCTGAGCATTCACTTGCCTCTAGAGAGGCATCCAGGAGGCTAAACAGAAGATTCTGGCCTAGGCTTCTTGGCCTTCTCTGACAGCTGTCCCTCGTAGTGGGAAGTTCCCTCCATTGTGTCTTTCACAAGAATCTTAAAACGTTGGTTTTCAAGATACAGCACCAAAGAAGAGAGTCTACTACAGAAGGTTTTATGTACAAAGGACTTACAGACTGAACAGGATGTATGGTCGTGGGAGGTGCGAAGGCAAAACGGACACTGTTTGTGGCAGTCTTTATGGGGAATCTGTCTCCCACAATGGCTTTTACCCTTCTTGGATGACAAGAAACGCCACAAGCACTGACAGAAAATTATCAGGAGTTTGATCTTGCTTCCTACTACTAGCAAAACGAAGATAATGTTAATGAGTTGCATGCCTCCCACACTGCTGACTTTACTTTGGGGCAGGGGCTTAAAATAGTTTGCAGCAAGTATGATTACCCATCCAAAAACTCTTCCAGACAGGACAAGAAAAACATGATAGTTCTGCTTCACTGGCACACAATTTACTTCTGCTGATTCTAAATACATTTAAAAGGAAAACCACAACATACACTTTAAAGCTGTCCCCACATACCTCACTAGGTCTGCTCAGCAAAAGGTCCTCTCTGTCTTACTTGAACTGGTCAGATTTAGCATTTGAATTCTGCAATTTGGCAGCTAGCACAAACCATGTCAGAGTACAGAACATTCATGAGGTAGAGTGGTACAGAAACTGAAACAGGTAAATGAAATTTCATCACCTAGGGGAAAATGTTTCTTTAAACATCTATGCTGTTTAGTGATGCACCACTCGGGAATCTGCCTAATGGAAGGAGGTGAATAATTTGCCATCATGTTATTGCAAACCTAAAAACATTTCTTACCAATTTGCTGGCAGTCCAAAAGAATCTGACGAGCTGTGTGTGCATCCTAGTTGGAGAAAAGTACAGCTGTGTGAAATACTGCAACAGCAGATCTTTCAGAAAAGTCAGTGCAACAGTAAATCATAAGGTCTGGGTTTACTCAGCAGCTGAACTGTGTTGGTCTAACCCTGTGAAGGTTGAAGTTTGTCCTACGGGAGCAAATGTACTTGTACAGGTGGCACAAGGCTCTCCATATACAACGAAGGTGTAAGCTCCCATACATTAACAGGGTGTGTATGCACTCCCTTCAGTTCTTTAATGTAAATACCTCTGCAGAGGCTTGTATGCTTGTGTTAGACAAATATACCAGTGCAGCTGTTTAAAATGTACAGAACTAAGCAACCTAAGAAAAGTACAGTTTTGTACCTACCATAAATGTAGATGTTCGAGTGTATATACTGCTGCAGTCATCACACTTGGGTTATCCTGCCGTCAGGCGGTCCCACAGTCGGTCGAATCCCAAAGTCTTGGTCCGGCGTCGGTTGTCGTCGCTTCTTCCCTGACGTCAGTGCTACAGGGGGATAAAAGGGCCAGCCAACACCATTTTCTTCAGTTTTTCTTGCCCCAGATGTCAGGTGCCCCCAACTAGGAAGGCAATACAAATAACTATGCAAAAATACCTTAGCAGATAAACAATAGTACTAGCTGTTAGCAAATACACCATATAGACATGCATCCAATAGACTGATGTACATGGAGTTATAACTAACACCCTGGTATGAAGAGGGGGTGGTGGGAGGGTAACCTGGACTGCAGCAGTATATACACTCGAACATCTACATTTATGGTAGGTACAAAACTGTACTATGTTCATCATGTTATACTGCTGCAGTCATCACACTTGGGTTGAATCCCAAAGCTATGGATGGGAGGCTGGTACTAAACTGGGTTAGGTGAAGCTAGGATGCCCTGCAGAACTGCAGTGGCAAAACCAGCTCTGGTTTTTGAGTATAATGGAAGGTGGTAGTGCTTGGTAAAGGTGTGCACTGAACTCCAAGTAGCTGCCTCCAGAATGTCCTTGGTTGGAACCCCCCTGAGAAAGGCTGCTGAGGTTGCTGTAGCCCTGGTAGAATGGGACCTAATATTAACAGGCACTGCTTTCCCATGGTGTGAGTAGCAAAAGCAGATACAATGTGCTATCCATTTGGAGATGGTCTGTTTTGAAATAGCCTTTCCTTGTGAACCTGCAGCATAGGATACAAAGAGTTGGTCCATTTTTCTGAAGGTCTTTGTCTTATCCAAATAGTAACGTAGCTGTCTGTGAATGTCCAAAGAGTGAAGGAGTCTTTCTCCTTTATTCTGGGGGTTTGGATAAAAGGTGGGTAAATGAATGGTCTGATTCAAAGCCACACTGGATAATACCTTTGGCATAAAGGTAGGGTTAGTTCGTAAAAAGACTCTGTCCTGATGGAAAATGATGAAAGGTTCCACTGCCATAAGTGCCTGTAGTTCTGAGACCCTGCGTGCTGAGGTGATAGCCAGCAACAGAGCTGTTTTCCATGACAAGTATTGTAGTTCTGCTGAGAAGGCTGGTTCGAAAGGAGGCAGAGTTAATTTTTCTAAAAAAAAGTTGAGGTCCCAAGCTGGCGTTGGGGGTTTTCTGGGGGGTCTTATATTCTTAGCCCCTCTGAGAAACTGCCTTAGTAAAGGGTGTAAGAATATGGGAGGATCCGTATTATATTGAGCTGAAATGGCTGAAGCATGGATCTTAATGGATGAGAAGGAAAGGCCTTTGTGTAGCATCTCAGTTAAGTATTGCAGTATTTGAGGAATGTTTGGTATCCAAGGATTTTGGCCTTTAGCCTGGTTCCATGCAGAAAATCTTTTCCATTTGTCTGAGTAAGTTTTTCTGGTGCTGGGCCTCCTGGCCTCCAAAATGACATTCAGGACGTCCTTTGAGAGAAGTGTTGATTGATAATTCAAGGTATTCTCCATGCAGCTAAATTTAAAGTCCTGAGCTGACTGTGAAGGATCTGAGAGTTTTGCGGAGTCAACAGAAGTGGGAATTGCGGTAAGATCCATGGAGGGCTGTGAGTGAAGGTTCCTTAGTAATGGGTACCAGTGCTGACGTGGCCAGTCCGGAGCAATGAGGATCATTTGTGGTCTCTCTGATCTGACTTTCAGTAATACCTTGGTCAAGAGAGGTAGTGGTGGGAAGGCATAGACTGTCAATGCTGTCCAACTGAATGATAGGGTGTCCACTTTCCAGGCTAGGGAATGATAAGTCCTTGAGCAAAATTGCTGTAGTTCGCAATTGTTGGGGGAGGCAAATAGATCTATGTCTGGGCGTCCCCACCTTTGAGTTATCAATGAAAATACTTGTGGGTGTAGTCTCCACTCGTGAGGATCTGCCAAATCTCTGCTTAATTCGTCTGCCAATATGTTTTCCTTTCCTGGCAGGAATTGTGCTTGCAGTTGTACTTGGTAAGTCAATGCTGTGTTCCACAAGGTCATTGCCTGTCTGCATAAAAGGTAGGAGTGTGTTCCTCCCTGTTTATGTACCACATAACTGTGGTGTTGTCTGTCCTTATTAGTAGTTGTCCTGGATGCAAGAGTTCCTTGAAGGCTGTCAGTGCATTTTGCACAGCTAGCATCTCCTTTTGGTTGATGTGTAGATGCATTTGTTTTGCAGACCATTTGCCGTGTATGCACTGTCCTGCCATGTGTGCTCCCCAGGTGTAGTCTGAAGAATCTGTTATCATAGTTTGGTTTGCTGGAGGTAAGACAAAAGGAAGACCCTTGTTTATTTGACATGCTTGAGCCCACCATAGGAACTCTTTTTGAAGGCAGGGAATGACAGGTATATTTGTTTCGAGGCTGTGCCTGTGTTGAGTCCATACACTTTTCAGGTACCATTGTAATTTCCTCATATGCAGCTTTGCATGTGGAATTAGTTGAATGCAGGATGCCATGAACCCCAATGCCTGCAGGATTTTCCTTGCAGTGAGCTGGGTAAAAGTTGCCATCTTTTTGAAGTATTGAGTCAGTTGTTTTTGCTTGTCTGGCATGAGATAAGCCATCTGGGCCGTTGTATTTAAGCTGGCACCCAGGAATATTATGTCTTGTGAGGGTATTAGCTTTGACTTCTTTTTGTTTACTGTGTACCCTAGGCAACTTAGCAGCTTTGTTACAAATGCCAGATGCTGTAATAGAATGGCCTTGCTGTCCGCTTGGATCAGGCAATCGTCCAGATATGGATAGATTTGTATTCCTCGTTGTCTGCAGTATGCAATTACTGATGCCAGGCATTTCGTAAATACTCTGGGCGCAGTAGATAAGCCAAAGGGCAATGCAGAGAATTGATAATGCGTTGCACTTGCCAAAAATCTGAGGTATCTTCTGCAATCTTGTCTGATAGGGACATGCAGGTATGCCTCTGAGGTCCAACGTTACCAGCCAAGACTCCTTGCCCAGCATGTGAAGAAGCTGTTGTAGTGTGAGCATTTTGAATTTGGGTACCTCCAGGTATGAGTTTAGAATTGAGAGGTCTAAAATGGGTCTCCAGGCTTTGTCCTTTCTTGGTACTAGAAACAGTCTTGAGTAAAAACCTTGACCTTGCTCCTTTGTAGGTACCTTTTGAATTGCTTTCATATCCATGAGAGCTGAAATTTGCGTTTGTGCCTCTGCCCATTGGTTTGTAGGCAGATTTGGCATGCCTCTCATCCGTGGTAAAGTGTGAAAATGAAATCTGTAGCCTCGGGTAGTAATATCCAGAACCCATTTGTCCTTTGTTATGATGCGCCAATTTTGTGGAAATAGAGCCAGTTTTCCTCCCAAAGGTGCTGCCAGGGCAATTCTGCTTGGCAGGCAAAGAGGGAAGTCATTACGTTTGTTTCCTGGAGGGTTAAGATCTTTCGTCTCCATCTCTTTGAGTTGTTGTATGCCATTTGTCTAGGCCTGAAAGAACCTTGTGGCTCGCCTCAGCCCCTTGGTCGTCTGTACCTACCCCTTTGGGGTCTGTCTGATGCAGGAAAGGACCAGTTTTTTGATGGCCAGTTTCTGCTGAAATGAGGAGGTTGTACCTGTAAAAAATCTTTAACTGTCTGCATAGATTTTGCTTTTTCTTCCATTTTCTTTAAAACTTCCTCTGCTTTGACACCAAATAACACATCTTTCTGCAATGGAGCATCCAATAACTTTGCTTTGACATGTTCTGGTAAGGCTTGCTCTTTTAGCCAAGCATGTCTATGTATTACAGATCCTGTGACAGCTGCTCTACATGAGGCTTCCAATGAATCAAAACCACACTGTAAGGTATGCTTTCCCACCTGTTCTGCTGCATGCAGCAAATCCTGCATCTCTTTGAAATCAAGTTGATCTGTCTCAGGGATCATTTTCTGCTTTAACTGTGTAATCAAGTACTGCTGGTATTTTAGCAAGTGGAATTGGCAGTTTAAGGCCCTCATGGCCAAAGTGGCAGACATATACACTTTCTTCCCCCATCTTTCTAATGCTCTGGAATCTCTTTCAGAAGGTAGTGGATTCTTAGCAGTAGAGGCCTTAACCCCTTTGGGACCCTGGGAAATGGTTTCGGGGTCTGCAACAGGGCTTTTATACAGAAACTTATGAGAATCAGGAACTCGGTAGTATCTGTCTGGTTTAGCTGGTGCAGGAGGTAAGGAATCTGGGTTTAGACTAGATTCGGTGTAAACATCATCCAAAATGTCTAAAACTGGAGGAATTGCAAGGGGTCTATACCGTGGGAGAAGAAGGAACTCACTGAGTCTTTTCTTAGAGTCATCTTGGCCTTCCCAGTGGAAGTGTTCCCTCATGGTGTGTAAAGTTTCCCCAAAAGAGTATTCTTCAGGGGGGGAGACAGAGGGAATGGACTCTTCAGCATCTGAGTCTTCATAAGGAGGGAAGGAATAATCCTGGTCCTCCGAGTTAGTTGAGGAAATGGATGCTTGGTCAGAGGAAGGATAATCTTCCTCCAGTAGTCTAGGCCTTTTGTCAGGAGAGGGTTGTGAACCCCTGATAAGGGTAATTAAATCCTCAGCCATCTTAAGCATCTGTTTTTTTAGACATAGGGGCCTGTGGGGGGGACTGTGGATCCGGTTTCCTAACTTTTAAGGGGGCTTTAAGTTTAGCGTAAGACTTAATAGAGATAGTTGTCGGTTTGAAGACACCTTCAGAAACTGAAGGCCTGTCCAAAATCTCCGGATCACCATCAGGGTTGGCGTCCGAGGGGTGAGATGGAATCGGCTCCTGAGGTCCAGCTGATTCGGTCTGGGAGGCCGTCAGAATTTCTAAATCAGCGGTAGTCAGGGGCTGCGTAGGCGCCTCGATGAAAACCGGAGAATCGGCGGTAGGCCTTGCTGAGGCCTCGGTATCTGGTCTTGGCCTTGGTTGCCTGTCCTTATCCTTGCATTTTTTAATCATTGCTGATGTCAGTTGTTCCGACGACATGCTATAATTAAATATTCTGCCAAAATAATGTCGGGCAAAATTTGCCCGACGCTTGATTGTACGTTTGTTGAACCTAGCACAAAACCGGCAACCAGAGACGTCATGGTCTGGGCCTAGACAAGGAATACAATAAGAATGAAAATACTTATGAGGTATTTGCTTCCCACAAGAAATGCAATTATTAACTTTGTCTGACATCGGTCAGAGGCAAGAAAAGTTTCCCCAATGGGGTACTTAGCTTTAGAGATGACTTCGGGCTGAAATTCAATTCGAAAATCTCAGGAGCTAGCCGACCAGCACTTGCGAACTGCTTCTGCTTCGGGCACCGCGCGGCAAGAAAGACTGAAGAAAATGGCATTGGCTGCCCCTTTTATCCCCCTGTCGCACTGACATCAGGGAAGAAGTGACAACCGACTTCGGATCAAGACTTTGGGATTCGGTCGACTGCGGGACCACCTGATGGCAGGATAACCCAAGTGTGATGACTGCAGCAGTATAACACGATGAACATCTATAGTTATGAACTAGCGAAAACTTTGAAGACCATGCAGAGACAAAGAACAGACTAGGTGGATTGAGCACTTGAGCTCTTTCGTTCTTTAATGGAAGAACTTCATCAGAAAACTAATAACTAAGAAACAAATGTCTACAACCATCAACCTGAACACAAAGGAAAAGGAGGAAGGTGGGTAGGTAGATCTGCAGGTACAGTGACCGTTCAAGGTCTGTCTTCTGCAGCTTTTATGAGTGAACTTTGTAGGCCTAGCATCTCCTTTGCCATAGATGTTAATATAACATATAAAACTAAGAGCTATTAGCACCATTACTATTTGTTTATTTTTGGAAAAATGTGCCTGGAATCATACTTTAGTTTGGGACACCTCTACCTCATTTTCTTTAAACCCCACAAGGACCTCAAACCCAACATCCTAATACTTCTTTATGATGACTAGAGTTGTACTGACAAGATCATATAAAAAAGGTGAAAGGAATCATACATTCAACCCCACAGTCTCTAAGACATATAATGGGAACAAGAGTGATAACTTGGGTGGGTGCAGAGGATGAGGACTATACTGCCGCAGTGATCTCCTATTCCAACATCTACTGCAATGGTGACTTGCTTATACAACTCAGGCATCAAGGCTGTAGTGTTATTTTAACCCATAAGAACAGCACTAAATAAGATTGTAGAATCGCCCCATCAAAAAACGACAGATACAAAACTTGCACTTTTCAGGGACTGGATGCTCAAACTGCAATGTGCAGATAAGAGTACAAATGGACACCCAGTTTGCTGCTTTTTATTTCCAATTTCTAGTAATTGCTTTTTGGCAGCCAACATAATTAGAGACAACAAGGCTTTACCATGTCCAGGCAATTCCGATTCTGTATCATAACTGAGAAAAATCATCTCCTTTGTCACACCAATCTGCACACCCAGCATCTCCAAAAGTGCATTGGCTGGAAAAGTGTCTCAGCACTGACTATAGACAGCATCACCAGAAGGCCCAAAATCAATGGTCTACCCAGGCATGTCCAGTTCTCTCCCACAGCAGTTTTGGGTGCAGAAAGAAAAGACCACAACTAAATCATGGTAAAATGTAGCTGACTTTCAACTAACTGCTTTGTTTAATAACGGACTTGGGGGCACTGTGGGCTTAAAATAATTACCGCCATTAAAGGACCTGCAAGTGTTTTCTAATCTCTGTGTTAATATACATACTGCAGCAATTTTAATCATTTGGTTAATGGTTAGAACAGTAAGACAAGTACCGAAAGGCCCCACACCAACAGTCCACCTAGGTATGTCTGGTGGTCTCCCATGCCAGTTTAGGGTGCAGAAGGAAAAGTGTACAGCTAAATCAAGGTGACCTGCAACTGCTTTTTTACCTGTTTAAGTAAATACTTAATTTGTGTCTCTATATGTTTAAAACAATTGGATCTGATAATAGACCAGTTCGTATGTTCTGTAAACTTTGCACAAATTTTAATGATTCATTCAACTTGTATGCATATTCATCTTTGTTCAATATAAAGCACCAAACATTCATTAATTAAACCACAGACTCTCAAGGCTGCAACCCGATTTCTCCTGTCATCTGCTCTTACAGGAGGTTGAAGGTATGCATATTCCATGTGCAATCTTCTCTATGAACGAGTCTTACCTATGAGCAAAACAATTTTAAAACCTAGCATGCTGAATTTCTTGGTCTGCACAAAAATGACGGATTTGACAAACAGTTGAAGCAGCTTCCAGTTTCTCTGCAAACTCAGGGGTGGGGGTTCTCTAGCCTTAAAGTCCTTTACAAAGGTATTACTGAATAGATGTTTGGCCTGTAGATCAAGATAAATTCCAATAACAACCTTTCTGATATGTCAGTCAACAAATTAAGTGGTCTAAAAATAGCATTTGCTTGTCCGTTTTTATGAAAACTCTGGAATAAAAACACTTTCCTCCTTGGTGGTCTACAGCTGATCATATTCCACTAATTTGTAATAAATCACACAGAACAAGCAAAGCATCCTATATGCAATGAAAAATAATATGAAGAATATAAACAGTTTGTGGTTTTGTATAAACTCTGAAATGAACATGTGAAATTGTTTTCAAAATCAACTTGTTTGTAACAAGCTTCTCAGATTAGGCTGTGAAATTGAGTGCCTCTCACAGATATGGAAAAAAGAGAAGGGGTATACCTACACATCATTCACCTGGACATACTTTGATGAATTTTAAATTCACCTACAGATGTGGAGGTTGAATGAGATCACAGCACAGTGGGAGTTTGAAAGGGTTGTTTCACTTCTAACTTTGCTTTATCTACTGATTTGCTAAATAACTAATTTGTGGAAAATAGTGCATCATGTAAGGTGCACTATTTTCCACAAATTAGTTGTTTAGCAAATGCATCATGTAAGGTATACTGCGGTGGTGGTGCTGCGGTAGCATTGTCGGCTCACAGTTAGACATTGCCCGTTCGATTCTCAGAGCGTTTTTTGTGTGGTGACATGCGTGCATGGGTGTTCCTTCGTTGAAGGTTGTGTGTTAGGCCCGGCAAGCCAGCACGTAAAAATCTACTGCCAATCATTAGCGGACCGGAGTTCCGCTGTGGCGACCCCTAACCGGGAAAAGCCGAACGTCATAGTAGTGCATCATGTAAGGTGCACCTTCACATCTTCAGGATAAACTCCTGCTTTTTAGATCTACTCTGGTTGTGGCAGCCCTGGATGATTAATCTAATCTACCGTTTGCACTTTTAAGAACATGAAATGCAATCTGAATAGAATTCCTCTAATTTACCCTTAGTATTATCCCTGACTATGTCCTGAATGCATTTTTCCATCTAAGCACAGTACTTTGATGAGTGATCACGTGAGCAAAGCAGTTCAGTGATCCAGTGGTTAACTGAAGTGCACACTTTTTTTAACCATATCTTCAAGTATGGACTCTCTATTATCAAAAGGTAATGCAATTAAAGAAACAATTTTCCTTTCTTGTAAAGTACAAGGCAAAGAAACTATAGTGGGGTCCCCTTTTAAGTTATTATATAAATCACCCCTACTTGCAAGAATCCTATGCCTTCTGTCTGCCTTAAATGAGACAGATGCTTGAGTGCCTGTATGTTTACAGTTCACCATTTCATCCTTAAAAGCTTGAAGTGAGAGGAAAGTACAGTTGTGTACACTTACCATAAATATAGATGTTCAAGTGTATTCACTGTTGCAGTCATTACATTTGGGTAATCCTGCTGGCAGGTTGACCTCAGCCAGCCTGAATTCCAAAGTCTTGGGTCCTGCATCAGCTGCTGTTGCCATTTCCCGTCAGATCGTCAGGGTTATAAAAGAAGCAGCTGATGCCATTTACTTCAGTTTTTCTTGAACCAGATGTCAGGTGCCCCCAAAAAGGGTAGCCAAACTTTATATATATATATATATATATATAAAATCTATATATATATATATATATATATATATATATATATATATATATATAAAATCTATATCTATATATCTATATATATATATATATATATATATATAAAATCTATATATCTCTATAAAATCTATATCTATCTATATATCTATCTATCTATATATATATATATAAAATCTATATCTATATCTATATATATATATATATATATATATAGCTATATATATATATATATATATATATAAAATCTATATCTATATATATATATATATATATATATATATATAGATATATATATATATATATATATAAATTTTACCTTCATCTATAAGCAAATACACCACATAGGTAATACAAATCAGAGAAGGAAAGATAAGATCCAAAAGAAAAGAGGGGGAAGGCGGGTGGGTAACCTGGACTGCAACAGTGAATACACTAGAACATCTACATTTATGGTAAGTGTACACAGCTGTACTACGTTATTCATGTTTCACTGTTGCAGTCATTACATTTGGGTAGAGTCCCAAAGCTATGGTTGGGAGGCTGGAATGAGACAGCAGCAGGAGCGGCTATGAGGCCCTGCAGAACTGCAGTGGCAAAGCCTGCCCCGGATTTAGAGTAGAGTGGCAGAGGATAATGCTTTGTAAAGGTGTGCACTGAACTCCAAGTAGCCGCCTCTAAAATGTCTCTGGTTGGTACTCCCCTGAGAAAGGCTGCTGAGGTGGCTGCAGCTCTGCTGGAATGAGGCCTAATGCCCTTGGGCACTGGCTTGCCATGGTGTAAGTAGCAGAAACGAATGCAGTGGCCTAACCACTTAGAAATAGTCTGCTTTGAGATAGGCTTTCCTTGTGATCCTGCAGCATATGCCACTAGTAATTGCTCTGTCTTCCTGAAAGCTTTGGTTCTGTCCAAGTAGAATCTAATTTGTCTAGTGTATGTCTAAAGAATGCAGAATTCTCTCCCCCTTGTTCTGTGGATTTGGGTGAAAGGTTGGCAGATGGATGGCTTGGTTAAGAGCTACACTGGACACTACTTTAGGCATAAATGTTGGGTTTGTCCTCAGGGAGACCCTGTCTGGATGAAAAATGATGAAAGGTTCCACAGCCATGAGCGCCTCTAGCTCTGAAACTCGTCTTGCAGAAGTAATTGCTAAGAGCAGAGCTGTTTTCCAAGATAAAAACTTCATATCAGCAGTAGCGGCTGGCTCAAAAGGAGGCAGGGTGAGCTTTTCCAAGACATAGTTGAGGCCCCATGCAGGTATTGGTAGTCTCCTTGGGGGCCTTAAATTTTTGGCTCCTCTGAGGTACTGCCTTAATAAAGGGTGAGAAAAAAGTGGTGGCTCTGTATTGTAATGAGCCGAAATGGCAGAGACATGAATTTTAATTTGCCCAGCATCTCATTTAAGTATTGCAAGATCTGAGGAATATTTGGTACCGCTGTATCAGTTCCTTGTGCCTGGTTCCAGGCACAGAATCTCTTCCATTTTCCATCATAAGACTTTCTAGTACTAGGCCCTCTGGCTTCCAGAATGACATCCATCACAGCTTTACTGAGAGGTGTTTTTTGTATGACTACATTATCCGCCGTGCTGCCAAGTTTAATGTCCTGAGTTGGCTGTGCATGATCTGATTGTTTTGCTGGGACATTAATAGAGGTATATGAGGTAAGGTCCAAGCTGGGTCTAGAGATAAGTTTCTTAGTATTGGATACCAGTACTGGCATGGCCAGTCTGGGGCAATCAGTATTCATCTTTGGCTTCTCCTGTCTGACCTTTAGGAACACCTTTGGGAGGAGAGGCAGTGGAGGAAAGGCATATACTGATAGGTTTTTCCAGCTGAAAGCTACGGCGTCCACTTTCCATGCTTGTCTGTGTTAAGTCCTTGTGCAGAATCTTTTTAGTTGGTAATTGAGAGGGGAGGCAAATAGATCAATGTCCGGGAATCCCCATTTCCTTGTTATCATGCTGAAGACTTGGGGATCCAGCTTCCACTCGTGGGGATCCATGAGGTCTCTGCTTAGTTTGTCTGTCAGAGTATCCTTTCCTGGCAGGAATTGTGCCTGAAGATGTACTTGGTAAGTCAAAGCTGTGCTCCACAAGGTCATGGCTAGTCTGCAAAGGGGGTAAAGAATGTGTGCCCTCCTGCTTGTTTATATACCACATGACCGTGGTGTTGTCTGTCTATCAGTAGTTGTCCTGGATGAAGTAGGTCCTTGAAGGCTGTCAGGGCATTTTGAACAGCTAACATCTCTTTTTGATTGATATGTAGATGCATTTGGTTTGAGGACTATGTGCCCCGAACGCATCTTCCTGCCATCTGGGCTCCCCAGGCATAGTCTGATGCATCCGTTGTTGGTGTCTGCCTGGCTGGAGGTAATGTGAATGACTGTCCCTTGTTCTGGTGACAAGCCTTTGCCCACCATCGAAACTGCTGTTGCAGGCAGGGAATGAGAGTAATGACTGTTTCCAGGCTGTGGCAATGTTGAGTCCAAACACTTTTTAGGTACCACTGAAGTTTCCTCATATGCAGTCTTGCATATGGAATTAGTAGGATGCAGGATACCATGAAGCCCAAAGCCTGCAGAATTTGTCTTTCTGATAACTGGGCCTTTGTTGCCAACATTTTGAAATAGGTAGTCAGTTGCCCTTCTTTGTCTGGCGTGAGATAAGCCATCTGGGCAGTTGTATTCAAGCTTGCACCCAGGAATGTTATCTCTTGTGAGGGTACTAGTTTTGATTTATTTTTGACTGTGTACCCTAGGCATGTTAGAAGTCTTTTCACAAATGCCAGATGTTGAAGAAGAATGTCCTTGTTCTCTGCTTGAATGAGACAGTTGTCCAACTAAGGATATATTTGTATTCCTCTTTGTCTGCAGAATGCAATTACTGGTGCCAGGCACTTTGTAAAGACCCTGGGCTCAGTAGATAAGCCAAACGGCAGTGCAGAGAATTGGTAATGGATTGAACCAGCCTTGAATCTTAGGTATCTTCTGCATGATTGTCTGATTGGAACATGCAGGTATGCCTCTTTTAGGTCTAAAGTCACAAGCCAAGCATTCTTGCCCAGCATGGGCAGAAGCTGCTGCAAAGTCAACATTTTGAATTTTGGAATATCCAGGAAAATGTTCAGAATAGATAGGTCCAGGGTCCAGTATCGGCCTCCAGGCCTTGTCCTTTCTGGGTACCAAGAACAGTCTTGAGTAAAATCCTTGTCCCTGCTCTTGCTCTTTTACTTGTTGAATGGCCCCCATGTCCATGAGGGATGAGACTTGTTTTTGTGCCTCTGCCCATTGATTTTTTGGCAGAACTGGCCAGCAGTTTGCCTTTGGCAGAGTATGGAAATGGAACTTGTAGCCTTATGACACTATGTTAGAACTCACTTGTCCTGGGTTATGATGTGCCAATTATGAACAAAAAGTGCTAATTTTCCCCCTAAGGGTGCTGCCAGAAGATAAGTGCTTGGTGCAGTCAGGGGGAAGTCATTGAGACTTTTTTCTGTATGTTTGTGATCGATCTTCTCCAGCTTTGGAGGTAGAAGCACCCCATTGCTTGGGCCTATAAGAACCTTGCGCCTGGGATCTGCCCCTAGGGCGTCTGGATCTGCCCTTTTGAGGTCTGTCTGACACAGGATAGGACCAATTTGTTTGTAGGCCAGTGTCTACTAAACCTAGGCAGCTGTGTATGTAAAAAATCTTTGACAGTTTGCATAGATTTAGCTTTGTCCTCCATTTTCTTTAACACCTCTTCTGCCTTAACACCAAACAAAGTATCATGCTGTAAAGGTGCATCTAGTAATTTAACTAACATGATCAGGCAGATTTTGTTCCTTTAACCAAGCATGCCACCTAATTACAGAACCGGTAACTGCGGCCCTGCAGGAGGCCTCCAAAGAATCAAAACCACATTGCAAAGTATGTTTTCCAACTTGTTCTGCTGCATACAATAAATCCTGCATTTCCTTGTTTTCTGCACATTCAGAATTTAACAACATTTTCTGTTTAAGCAATCCTATGACATGTTGCTGATACTTAAGCATATGAAATTGGCAGTTTAAGGCTCTTACAGCGAAAGTTGCAGATGTGTAAACCTTTTTTCCCCATCTATCCAGTGCCCTTGAATCTCTGTCAGAGGGAGTTGGGTTTTTTGCAGTGAAAGCCTTAAACCCCCTTTGGACACTGTGAAACAGTTTCTGGGTCAGCAGCAGGGTTTTTAAAAAGAAATTTGAGAGTCAGGAACCCTGCAATATCTGTCAGGCTTAACAGGGGCTGGGGGTAAGGAGTCAGGGGTCAGACTAGACTCCGAAAACACATCTACAATGTCTAACACAGTTGGAATGGCTAGAGGCCTGTGCTGAGGTAGTAAAAGAAAATCCCTGAGCATCTTTTTAGATTCTGAAACATCTTGGCTCTCCCAGTGGAAATGCTCCCTCATGGTATGCAAGGTTTCCCCAAAGGAACAGTCCTCAAGAAGAGATGCTGAAGGTATAGATTCTTCAGCATCAGAATCCTCATAGGGAGGAAGAGAATATTCCTGATCAGAAGAAATAGAAACCTGATCTGAAGATTCATAGTCAGTGTCTTGCCTAGGCCTCTTGTCAGGAGGGGATGGGAACCCCTGATCAAGGTATTTAAGTCTTCAGCCATTTTGAGCATCTCTTTTTGGGCATAGAGGCATGTCCACGTGGCTCCTGAGTTTGTTTCCTTGCTTTTGAAGGTGTTTTAGTCTTTGCCTTTGAAGCTGAAGTTGTTTTAATGTTAAGATGTTTAGGTCTGAATACACCCTCAGAAGCCGGTACCTGCTCAGCGGCTCCGGACCCATCTGAAGGATTAGCGTTAAGGCTCCAGTACCTTGAGTATCCAGCGGCATGGCTGACTCCACGTGGGAGTCAGTAGCGGCCTGCGACTCTAAAGTAGCGGTCGTCAGGGGCTGCGAAAGCGCCTCACTGAGAACCGGCGAACTGGCGACTGACTTAGAAGCTTCATCATCGGTTTTGGGCCTCGGTTGTTTTTCTCTATCCTTTTCTTTGCGTTTTTTGTAAACTCTGGTAGTCGGATGGCTATCTGACGACATTTCAGGATAATTAAATCGGTGTCCAAAAAAGTTTAAAGCAAATTCATACCGACGCTTAATAATGCATTGGTTAAATCCAGCACAAAACCGACAACCAGTAACGTTGTGATCAGGGCCTAGGCAAGGAATACAGTAAGAATGAAAATCCTTATGAGGTATTTGCTTTCCACAAGAAATACAATTATTAACTTTTTCTGACATCAGTCTGGAGCAAGAAAAAAAGTTTCCCCAACGGGGTACTTAGCTTTATTGAAGACTTCGGATCTGAAACTCAAACACGAAAATCTCAGGAGTCGGCCGACCGGCACTTGCGAACTGCTTCTGCTTCGGGCACCATGTGGCAAGAAAGACGGAAGAAAATGGTGTCGGCTGCTACTTTTATACCCCTGACGACCTGACGTCAAGGAAGGGGTGACAGCAGCCGACGCAGGACCCAAGACCTTGGAATTCAGGCCGGCTGAGGGCAACCTGCCAGCAGGATTACCCAAATGTAATGACTGCAACAGTGAAACACGAAGAACATCTGTAAACTTTGCATATCTCAGAAGCATCACCTCCATAAATCTCTTTTTACATCAAGAAGGAACTCATGAAGGCCAATCAAAGGTGGAACAAACTTCCATGACAAAGGTTTTACGGCTATATTACCAGAGAAGTTATATTACATTTAGAAAGTATCACAACTGGCTCTGAAACCCCTAAAGTAGAAGTCAGTGAAACAGAGTTAATATCCTCTGCAGAACTTCATGGCATATGCTTTTCATATCTTTCCGAAGCATCTTCTTTCTCTGTTTTGAAGACCGTCCTTAAATTTAAAAGAAAATATTTTCTGTAGATTTTCTCAACACTTTTAATCCTCTATTCAGTTAAAAAATCACTTTCAACCTCTTAAACCAAATGTTAACATTTAACCATAATCAAAACTTTGTCATATTTGAACCTTAAAATAAACGTGAAGGTCTTTCACAGACTAATTGTGTACTACAAACTCAATTCATGGATTTTGAGGGAGAAGCTTTACCCTCAAGAAGTAGAAACAGGGACGTTTCTCCAAATTTTCACAAAAAAACCTAAACCATGCAAAAGTTACCATGTACTACTTTGCGGATAAAATATACAAAATGTAATCAAACAACCAATGGTTTCTGAGCAGTAACAAGTGCTAAAGACAGTGTATACCACACTAAAGTTGCATACGTTTTATAACATTTGATCTGGATGAGCAGGTCCTTCTGCATCAAAAAAACCCACAAACATTCAGTTTCAGTTGACTTGGCATCTAAAAATTTACCAGACTAGATACCCCATTTTTCCCATAACTCTCTGCCAACAAGCTTCCCCTCCAGTTTTCTGTTATGTCATGACAAGCCAAATCAAAAGTGAATACATAATCAGCAACATTCCTCAGGACCATGACTTAACTGACGTACGGGGAGAAAAGGAACACATGCTGACAAAAATGGACCTGCTCTTTCCAGATGAAACATGATTGAAGTACAATTTTTTATCTAACAAGAGGAGGCTCATCTTTTTAACTAGTAGAGCCAAAATCTAGCCTACCATGTCTTGCAAACTATGCAGTCTTTAGATTTAAAAGAAAATAGATTTCCTTAATGCTAACTTATTTTCAGTTTAAAAGAAATGCATTGCTTCCAACCTCTTCACACAATTGCTACATCACTATCATCCAAACATGCCTTTCTGAAAGAGGTTTGAGGAAGTATGCCCTGCCCTGGTTCATCAACCTCTAGCCATAGAAGGCAAATGTCTACAACGGTTTTGGAATATAATTTACTAAAATCAGTCAACCATCTGTACAACATAACTCTGGATCCCAATACTTTCTATAAAATTTTATAAATAATTCTGAAATTTTTATGACTGATTTCATTCTGTCAGAGTCAAATCTGTGCTGCCTGTGGACATTTACAACTCCACAATGGTCTGCCTCTGTTAGACAAAGTAGGAAAACATACTGCAAATGCTAGAGTAATTGAGGGTTGTCTCCAAGGCTGCTCTGGGCAAGAATGAATGGTTATTTCGCAAAGATCATCTATACTTATGAAATACAAGGTACACATGATTGACACACAATGCTTGTAATTGTGAAACTCTCCTGTTGGAAGTAATGACCGCAAGAAAGTTTTCCAGTATACAAACTTCAGGCTGTGGCTCCAGCTAGCTTTACTGAAGGAAAAGCTAATTTCTCTAAAACAAATTTTGAAGTACAAGGAAATACACAATCCTTTACAGAAAGTCAGGTAAGAACATTGTCTTTAAGAAAAGCCTTGCAAACTTTCAAGAACTACAAGATAGAATTAGAACCCTGCTGAAAGTTAAAAACTGCTGTCAGGTGCACCTTAAATAGAGGAACAACTCAAACTAATGTTAAATAACAATGACCATCCAAAACTGTAGTACTGAAGCAATGAAAAGGCCCAAACTTTAAGTAACAACACTAATAAACGAAGCAGGTTAATTTGCTTATGTACGCTCTCATTGTACTTGGCCTCTGAGCAGAAATGAGGATTTTGATCACCCTTGTCAGGGTACAAACCTTAGCCATTACTGAAACAGTGTTAACTATGCAACTGGACAGACTAAATGCAGGTCTGTGAGAAGCTTACCAAACAAGTGGGTCAGGAGGGCGCTGAAGGACCTCAGACTTCTAAGCTACTCCAGGATAAGACCAAACAGAGAGAACCAAACTTGTCAAGATCAGCAGGGATTAGAAGAATGATCTTGGAATTGTTCAGCTTGTTTTTTCAGAATGAATCTTGGAATAAGAGGAAATGGAGTAAAATTTTAAGGGAGTCTTGGAAACATTTCTGAATGACAGCACACCTGGGGCATTCCCGAATGTGGGGTGATTATGGAATAAAAGTTGCTGTATTTAGTGGTGGCTGAGGATATATACAGGTTGCACCAAGGCTTCCCCAGCAATGGGGGATCCTCCAATCCTAACTGGCTGAGGATTCTTTTGGGTGGCATCATTAAACAGTGACTGCACAAGGCCACCAAGATCCTGGCCTCTCCAAAAAGATAGTTAGCTATAAGAAAGCAGCTGGTGGCCATAGCTCTTTCCCACATCTAGATTACTTTTCTACATAGGGGAAGAGCAAGTTCCTACCTACATGTTTGTTATTATGGATGACAATCACACCCAGAGACAGGGAGCACTGGAAAGCCTGTAATATAAAAAAATGCCTTTATTTTTAAAATGTTGATGTGCATACTGGCCTCTGTATATGTTTCTTGAAATGTCTGCTCATAAAAATTCCCCTTAACCTAGGGCTAAAGCATCTTCAGTGCTTGGCATATTGAGTCCATTACTTCATGTAATGTTGCAAGACTTTGAAACGTTTGTGCATTGTGTTATGGCATCTGTTAAGACCACTGAATTGTTATGCCCACTGAAAAAGTGTCATGGGATACCTGGAATTTGTAACCATACAAATTGTTGCTGCCATGATTCCCAAGGTTTTAAGTCAAAATGAAGCTGGGAAAGAAATAGCCTGAGTGATCTGCAGCACCATGATATGCAAAAGGAAGACCCCTGTGTGAAGACAGACATGCCCTGTACGCAAATGTGTTCTCTGTGATTTCCAAATACAAACAGATTCAAAAGCGAGTTTCAAAAATAATTACACTACCCCATGTTGAAGTGGGTAGCAGCCGGTCTGGTTACTGAAAACACCTACATGCTGTGTAGCATCTAATTCACTATAAATTCAGACATGCATTTAACATCAGGGGGCTGAGGTGAGATTGAGTGGCATTGCCAAAATGGATAATGACTTGCTCCCACCTAAAACAGAAAAAAAAAAAAACGTCATGAACTCTTTGCCAACTTTTTATAGGGAGGAATGCATCCTGGGGGGCAAAAAAGAAAATCCAGTCTTCTTATAACATACAGGAAGGATAAGTTCACTATGAAAATGCACAAGGAATCTTTACGAGTACATCTGTCAAGGCTAGAGGCTTGGACTGAGTTTGTCTTTCTGGGAATTAAAAGGAACCCAATCCCTACAAGTCTAGTAGAACCTACCAGATTTTTCTTTCTTACATGAAGTTTAATATCTCTTTCCTGACACTTCTGACAGGGTGGGATATTAAGCCATGGGAGATAATCTAGGGTAGGGAGAAGATGGATATAGTGCAGACTCTGAATACTACTGTAACTTTTGAATTTGTCCTGCATAATGGCCAGCCACATGTTCAAATGGAGACTACATGACCCACTGACAACCTGCAGAGTGGAGAGTTAGGCAAGGTTTCAGGATTTGGGCTGCTGCATACCCAAAAGTATCCCAACTGCTAATACCTCTGGACTGATGACCATTTTGCAAGTTACAACAGGCACAACAGTTTATTCCTGATTTTCTGTTTTGCTACTGTTGCCCATGTTGACACTAGAGCTGACACAGACTCCACTCCGTTGTAAAGAATGAGCAATCTGGAGTTTGGAATTACCTCCAATAGCCATTAAGGTCTTGCTCTTTTCTTCAACACTGACAGGCAGAAACGTACAGTTCCCATTAAAAAGAGGATTCAGTAAAGGTTGACTGTCTTCAGTGAAGTCCGTTAAGTCTTTCTAATTTTTATTACTTTTGAGAAATTTTTTCCACTCTACCATTTTTGTGCATTGGACCCTTTAGTATGTTTTCCTCTTTCAGAGTTGGGTCCCTTTCAAATATTAAAGGCGGAGACTTGTTAAGGAAAGAAGAGAACAGGGATGGTGAAAATCTGCCTGGAACTACTTTTAGCCCCTCCCCCCACCTTTGGTCTTATTTCCCTGATCAGGTTTAACCCATTCATTTTCCATACTATGTACGGGGGCAAGACTCTGCAGTAAATGCCACATACAGGGAGATATGAAGGCTGTCCATATCTCGAAGTGAAGGAGCACCTAAGTCACAGTACGGATCTCAAGCATCTTAGCTTTAAGCATATGCACTGCATATGCAGCATCAAGGGCTACTACCATCACTTTGGTGAACACAGTTCACATCCTTCCTGCACTGGTTCTCTGCTATGGGTACAGCCTCTTCTTTCACCTGACAAATCAATCAACCAGCCAAGAACTACATCCCTACCCCCAGGATGGGAAGGCCCATCCTCCCTTAGCTGCTCCATCAGGCACAGACCCAGGCAATTAGCGTCTCAAGTCTGACCGGCCTCATATGCAAAGCCTTGGAAATACTTATGGAACTAATCAAATCAGGATACAGAGAACCTCCAAACACTGGACCTGTCTCAGCTTGGATTCATCAAGGGCAGGTCATACTTACTCAACTTGGTGTATCTTTTGAAAAGGTCACCAAAGCAATGGATGAAGGCAAAATGTTACACACTGCATACCCTGACCTGGCCAAAGCTTTTGACAATTCCCCACTCGAGAATAGTAGAAAAGCTAAATAAACTGGGAATAAACCCCTATGTCATTTACTGGACTGCCAACTGGCTCACAGACAGGATGCAGGAAATTAAAACAGGGGAAGCTACCTCCACAAATAGACCAGTCAAGTCCCCCAGGGTTCTATCCTGGGACCTCTCCTGTTTGGCATCAACTTTTCTGAAGTAAAAGTCATTAGCAAAGGGCTCTGGCTAACTACGTTTGCAGATAATTGCAAGCTAGGCAAAGTCATAACTCTCCAAATGACTTGGCCATCCTGGAGGAAGGTTTGTCCCAAAGAAATAATTGCTGTGAAAATTATGGACTGAAACGAAATGCAAAAATGCATTATTGTATCCTTTGGGAAGTCATCTATCCCAGGGAAGTACCACATTAACAATTTGCCCCTACCATGACCCATTAACAAGCCTTTACGCATTAGAAGTGGCAGTAGCATTTGAACCTGCCTGTTACCAGCAGGGGCGTGGCTCCTGAGAGGCAAAAAGGGCAGCAGC
Organism: Protopterus annectens; assembly: GCF_019279795.1. Lineage (NCBI taxonomy): Eukaryota > Metazoa > Chordata > Ceratodontiformes > Protopteridae > Protopterus > Protopterus annectens. The sequence continues at coordinate 1,064,390,678 of NC_056746.1, read as the reverse complement.
ACAGAGCACTGCGTGCAGTGAGGTCCAACTGGCAAATACCAATCATTTGTTAGTTGGAAAGTACTTGCATTTAGTTTTGTATTAGCATTCATAAATTTATGCTGATATTACTTTTTCAAAACTGAAGCTCTTCAGCACTTTTTGTGTCATATAGGCTGTAGATTGCTACGAGCACAGCAATCAGTTTGCTACAGCACCAAATGTAGAAAGTTGGGGGTTGTTTTGTCCTCAAACAAGAGCATTTTTTTTCTTTTTTTTTGCTCATCAGTCTCAAGTTGGGGGCTGACAAATTGACAAATCAAGGGATAGCACTGGTCACCATATCAGCTAGCTACATCTTTGGTTACCAGGATGCTAGTAAAACATGCAATAGTATATAACAGCCAGAGTTAAACTTAAAGATGCCAAAGGTCAAACATCGGATGCACCAGGTCTGAGGATAAAAACACTGCAACCCTACACTATGAATGCCATCAGTTCTGTTTAAAAAAAAAATAATAATAATATATATATATATATATATATATATATATATATATATATATATATATATATATATATATATATACACACACACACACACACACACACACACACATCCACCCAAAATAATAGAGAATGCAAAAGGTTGACGTGCAAAAGAATATATCAACCACACACACCACATGCTCTAAGAAATAATGTCATGCAATTAAAAAATACCAATCGCACAATACTGGGAAAAGGACAAATTTTCCAACCTCTGTATTATATCAGTCTTGGACTACTGTCATCAACTTTCCTGTCGACCAAACTGGGTAGAAAGGAAAACCATACACATTTTTAACAGTTAACAGCATCAAGAAGAACCTGTGTGTGTGTGTGTGTGTGTACTTACCTGCTATGTTCATGTGTATGAGTGGAGGGAAGGGCTGACATACAACATAGCAAACAATTTTTCATGGTTTTCCCTGGTGCTCACACAGTTCTGGTCTCAAGATGAGTTTGCTAGAGATGTGAGGAGCAAGTGCTTAACACAGCAGTTGCTGATGTTGAAGCATTTCCTCCTTGCAGACCACATAAGAGTTTTATAAGTAGTTCTTAAGGATCACATCTCACCATTGCTTATATGGCAGTACTCTGCTGCCCAAGTTCTAATGGTTCAATAGTCAGAAGCAAGCTGAGATAAACATTTCCAGTGTAGTATCAAAAAAGCTTCTCCCATTCTTTTGGCAATGTCAACCAACAACAGAGTAACAGTTAACAAAACTGAAAGCTCCCCTAAGCAGACAAATGTACACAAGTAAAGAATTATTGTAGCAATCCAGGCTATCTATAATAAAAGGGACCAGGAGACAAGAGGTTACCAAAAATGTAGAACACATGTATCCAACATAAATCACCCAAGTTCAGCAAACTATCTTAAGTTTCCATAGTTTTAGCATTTGGCTGCTATGCACTCTAAAGGTGAAACTCAGAAATGCAGCTCCTTCTGGTCAGAGGACAGCAAAACATTTAGAGTGCCGTAATGAGTTAAAAATCATCAGCAAATCTTTACAATGTAAGGGACAACTGTAGTATGAAACTATCTTAACAAGTTTCCTCAGTCTTAGTATCTAGCCATTATAAACTCCACAGGTGAAACACAAAAGCTACACCCTCATACATGGTAAAAGGACAACAAAACTGTGGCTCATATGAAAAAGACACAGAGTGCCATAATGTGTAAGAATGTGAGCAACCAGCACACAGCAAGCATTAAGTGTGGCATGAAAATATAAGAGATTATGGAGAATTTTGAGCAGCTGGGAAGTTATGCATGTATGCAGAGTTAAGAAAAGGCAAAAAAAAAAAAAAAAGTGAAACAGCTAAGCAATCTGTACTCGCATTAAAAATTAAACTTGTGCATCTTTCATTACCCTAACCTGCCATGGAACTTTATGAAGCAACAAAATTTAAATCTCTCCTTGTAGCACAGTTAATATGTAAAATTAAACTAGAAATGAATATTTTGCAGTCAACAATTTACTCCAGGATTCTATCGCCCTGTCGCACTCTTTAAAACCTAGCATCTTATGTGAACAAAACATCAACAGAGCCACCAAGTGGAAATGCTAGGAATTACAAAAGGCTACCTTCCGGCAAACCATCAGGAAAAAAAGAACCAAAAAATTCTAAAGCTATTGCCTTCGTGGTCAGATATAATTTATCATGAAAGTCTGCAAACAGACCATGTCACATGGTGTACAGTGCTTCCTGCAGAATTTATATTTTTAACAGCATTTAACACCATAACTGGCAGGCATAACATTTTAAATAAAATGGTAAATGATCCAGAAATATTACTAGTTAAGGGATGCCGTGCATTAAAAAGAAAATGATACAGGCTTTCTCATCTTAAAAATCACAGAACAAATTACAACATATAAACTTGAATTTTTTGCACATATGAAGATCATCTGAAAAAAGTGATCTGCACAATTCCCTTCTTATCTGGAAAGCTGAATGAATACTCTACTTAAAAAAATATATATTTTTTTTTTGCCAACTCACCGAGGCCAACACACAGTTCTTGGTTCCACAGAATCACATAAAAGGACACCAGAGGACTCCAAGCAAGTACGCATTACTCAAATTAAAATGCAAGCTTAGGACTTGGACAGCTACCAGTTAAGTGCAAATCAGGCCCTCAAAGTATCATCTACGGATCCTACCCTATAAACGCATAACTCTCACTAAGAAATTATAACCAAAGGGAGATTTTGTACTAAATGTCCAACATCACATTTTAGGGGAGAACTAAACAGCAACATGGACACAGTTCACACAGTGGGTACCCAGATATGTTAAAAATCTGTGCCCCAAGTGTGAAAACTGGCAAAGTTAGGAAGATAGAAAGTAGATTTTAAGTGAAGTATTCACCACAAATAAGATAAATTTGCCCTTTAACAGTTATAAGTGGACTCTTCTTCACTAAGTCTACAGCTAAGTTATCCTTCCTACCTCTTCAATTTGACTATGTTCTCTGACGCTTCTGCAACTATTAGGGTCCTTTCACCAGTGTACTTTGTAATTTCATATGCTGCTGTGGGACACAGTGTCTAATCCCTAAGCACAACCATTCTTGCAAATAAACAAAATGGAACCTATTAAAAGGCTTTAAACCTACACACCTGCCAGACTTACAGAGAATGTCATCAGCAGCCTATGGAAGCAGGAGCCATCCAAGTAAAAGGGGAATGCTGGATTGGTATTTATGACCCAATGAAAAGCATCCTCTGGTAGACCACACTTCAACTATTTGTTATACCTGACAGACACACTTCAGTGAGTCAATGACTGAGAAGAATCCCAAGCAGTAACACCCCTCCACCCCAAGGATGGCAGGAACTGAAACAGACATTAACCCAAATTTCAGAAGTCTGTACAAAAGGTAACCAGACTACTGAAGATACAGTCCAAGCAATAACACTTGTTTGATGGTGGGGATCAGTTATCAAAATAGCCATACCACACCCTATGCGCTGCGGACATTTTTGAAGCAAGCACTGGAAACAAATGCCCCTAATGAAGTGCCAGACCAGATTAATTCCTGAACAAGGATACCCAGTAGTCCGAAAAAAAAATAACTGTAAAACTTTTTCTGATACAATAAAGGGTATCATACCATCTACATTTTCCACTCTTACCTAGTGCTGTACTAATTTCACTCCAAAACAGTGTACGAAAGGGAAAAGTTAAAGAAGATTTCCTTCAGTATAAAATATCCTTGTAATACTGTTTCATTATTTTAATGAGAAGGCACACATCTTTCATACCTCTCAACTTCTTAGAGCAAAAAATCTGGACTAAGCCTAAAATGATTGGGGGCAAATAGGTACAGATTTTAAATATTGCTCTTACAAACTTAGAAAGTTGATAAAATAATAGGTTTTGCATTAGCATGAATGTTCCGAAGGAAAAGAAAAAAGATGTCTGTCATTATTTAATGACTTCAGTCCTCAGCTATTTGCCAGAAAGATACAGATTTTAGGAGGAACACACCAAAAATGTGAGGCACAAATCTGGACAAACTGCGAAAATCTGTACAGTTGAAAGGTATGACATCTTTTAGTTCAGAAAGCACTCAACTCTTTTCTTGCAGAGTGATAATCTAAATTCTTTTGCTACAAGGAAATGATTCAGTCTGCTAACATCCAGGATGGAAAACAAGTTTACTGCTTTTCTTGGAACAAGGGGAAAAAAAAGACAAATTAATTCCCTGTTGTGCTGCAAGGTCCATTTGGATAGAAAAATTTGATGCGCCTGACAGACTGTAATTTTTTTTTCATTGAAGCATGTAATAAGGCAGACTGGCATATGCAATCATGAATAACTCCAAAGTTTCCAATAGGTTAACCAATTCTTGGATTCAGCAGTCCTGTGTCAATTTGTGTCATCCTGCTGTATGCAATGATCCTTTCCCCCAAACCTCCTCTAGATTTTTTTACATGATAGTATGATCTGGTAAAAACTGTTATGCTTGAGGATTGTTTTGGGGGTAGGGGGGGATGATGCACATCATCCTCCAGAAAAAATGGGAATAGACTCCGTACACAGTTACTTCTGAGTTGCTAGCACCTTTGCTGGTGATACTGCTCTCTGGCTACCTAAAGAAGGCTCTCATTTGTGCCAATGATTATAACTCTAATCTTTTTGTGATAACAGTGATCCAACAGAGCAGTACTGTCCAGAAACAACCGCTGAAGAAAGGCCACCTCTGTATCAAATAAAAACCTCAGGGACAAAGTACAGAAAATAAGTAATACTTCTAAACCACTGACAGCTTCAGAGCTCTTCTGAGAACTGTATTTTAGCCACTTCTCCCTGCACTGCAAAGATGACTTCTGAATCTGACTTGAGGTTTTGCTTGAGATGTGGAATCTCAGGAGGAGTATGAAATACTACATACCAACAAAACTTTGATGTCTCTATCAAGTATGCAGTGAATTCCTCTTGGGACTCAGAGCATCATCTGTTCTGTGGACTTTTTTTTATTGCAACATCAACTTTATGGCAGTAGTTCAGCAATATCTGCCTTTGTGTGAATGACTCTGCTTTTGCACCAGTTTAGTCTGGGAACTGTACATGCTCATTCATGTCTGTGGAGTTCAAACTCACCTTGCTTGTCCCATCTTTTTACTGGCAACAAAGAATGGTTTGCAACTGTACAATTTAACCTGTACATGATGAAAATTAAGTTCTATGAAAGGTGGAAAAATTAGTATGATATGGATTCAGGTTACTGTGCCAGAAAAATGAAAGCATGTCCTTAAATTTGCACTGTTGCTTACTAGCAAAAGGCACTACAATGGGGATTGTAGCAGGTTTGAACACTGAGGAACGCAGATGCATTTTAATATACAGACATGAAGTTATGTTCTTGAGATTGGAAAAAACTCAAATTTAGAAGAAATACTCTAATTCTGACTGGATTATCGGAGACATACAATTTCGATGGCAGATTACTGATTTTGAACAAAGATACAATCATATGTGAGAATACAATATGGTACTCCCAAACTGCAGGGATGGCTTTTAAGCTGTTAGATACTGCATGCTTAAATGTAAGAGACAGACTTACTTCTGCCAGAAGGAAGTCAGTCCTAAAGTTCATGTTTGGCAGGTTGGTTGGTTTTTACTTCCAGCTTTTGCTCAACACAGCTATCCCACGTAGCAATTAGACACTGACTGTCCAGTAGCTTATTGGCCCAGGGCTGCTGGGCTTTATGGTGAGCACACACTGGGTAACAGGGGCACATATACCCCTCCCACAGTTAGCAAGGGTCCCTTGGCATAGGTCAGAGTAGGCCAGGTCCTCAACCCACTTATCGTTAACTACCCATGCCCATTTTGGAATCACCTAGAGCCATATTTTACACTGCAGAGTGCCTAGCCCTGCTGCGACATGCAGTTTGTGATCAGTGTTCTCCTATCATGAGGATACTGCTCACCACAGATGCCCAAAGTGGTTGATCTGTACAACTCTTCCCCATATAGGGCACCATGTAGAGTCTTGTGCTGCTGCCCACAGCTCCATCCATTGGTGAGTCTGAGATGGAAACACTCAGCATGTTTTTCAGATGTGGGAGAAACCCCACGGAGATACAGGGAGAACGTGCAAACTCCAAACAGGCATTGGTCGGAGGTCAGGATCAAACCTTGTACCTTGTGCATGGGAAGCGAAGACCTTAACCATTATGCCAACTGGTCATTCCTAAAGTGCACATTCAAAAACAAAGAGATCAGTGGTCTGCAATGCACAGCAACACAGGTCAGGATAGAGCACACATTTCACAGTAGAAATGAAGCAGAAAATTACGAAGATCAAATAAATCAATGAGAACATTACTGGGTACAAATCCAAACATTCTGTACTTCAGAGCCATTAGTGGCCTAAAGGCTGCCCAAGCAAAGGTGAACAACTTTAACTCAGGAAAACAAAATATCTAAAGATATACAAAAATGCAACATAAGTACTTCTTAAAGAACAAAGTTTTGAATGCAGACATTTTCTATAGTAGAACCTTTTGCAAAAACACAGTTTGTGAAGAAAAATGACTACGCAATTAAATCAGTAAACTGCATCAAAGTTAGGTGGAAAAAACACTGAAAATTGATAAAATTATTAGTAGGACTTTCGGGTCTGGAGATGATAAAGCAACACATTCTTCAAAGATTTAAATACCAGCAAAAATATAATACAACACATTAAGTATGATACAGAGCAGTAGCTCCACTTGAGATACTTTTGTTGTGGACCAAAATGTCCTTAAAAGGTGCAGGAACAATCCTGGACATGGAAAAATGACAAAGCAATGATTTTTTAACAACTAATGACTAGAAATTCATCAGCTCTGGACATTACTGTATTATCACTCAATATAAAAGAAGTGAGGGAGAATCGCTGTGTAAGTAGAGGTACTCCGTTTCTGAAAAAAATTACCATTAAGGAGAAAAAGACACAGCAACTTCAATCCAGACATGCTTCCTTGAATGGACTACATAAACTGCTTTGTAATTCAGGAAACAAAGAACATAAATGTACTTCTACCGAGAAACAGAATGTTGACAGTTGTGATATTTCCCTGAAGTATAACTAAACAATCCCATTACTGGCATACTTCTGGCCTGTGAGTACTGCCAAACAGCTGCCATGGACATACAAAAACTTAAACCTGGTGCTTGGTAACTTCATACCATATATTTGTATGTTCCCATGCACACACAGAGACCATGAGAAATTGCAATGATTTGTGTTGTTGGTTAGATAAGTAAGCATGGTCCACCTCAGAAGTTACTCCAGGACAATGCTGGAGAATTCGATAATGATGTCATTAGACATATGGCTAAGGACTTCAACACTGAAATTACAACCACAGAAGCATACAGTCCTTACATCAAACGGCCTCCTTAAGAGACACAATCCAGCACTGGCAAAAATATTAGAAGTCAAAACTAGTAATGGATGCAATGGGCAAATGGCTAGATTGGGGTGCAATGACAAAAAAAAAAAAAAATACTATGCAGCATGACTATGCCAGTAGTCCATATGTGGCTGATCAGAACCCAAACCCTCCCTTTTAAGTTACCTGCTCTAGAAGGAAGCACAAGGAACGTGGCAGTAGGAGAACATTTTTCCGTATTACATGCATTAAGGACAGCATTTGCAAAAGCTGAATATTCAAACAAATTGGAGAGCACTACTGAAACAACTTTGTACCATAAAAGGTTTGAAACAGGAGAAAAATATACTACAAAATTGGTTGACTATGCAAATTAAAAAGGAATGGAGTCATCAACTGACAAGGACAGAGCTGTGGTCATTTGTGATGCATGGCAGTACTTGTGTACAGGTGCATCACTTGAGCTTGAGTCAACTCAAAACTAAAGTGGAGGTTTGATATATTAATTAAAGCAATGATAAAGTGACAGACATACCATAAATTATACCAAAGATATCAGAAAACAGAAATGAAGATGTGATGGATAATTCTGAAGTGAGAAAGAAAGCAAAGAAGTGAAGCGGCCATAGGTGCTGTAACAAGGTAAAGCATCTGTCTCAAATTAGGTAAAACCATTATATTTATGAATCTGTGACTATAGGCTGAAACACAGCGCAGAACATTCTGCTGACATATCGTACACAGAAAATTATTCAAGGAAACAGGAACTGTTTAGGTACAGAAACCTGTCGAAAACATGAAATATGATGGGCTCCTGACGGGAGATATACCATTTAAATCAGCAAAACAATGAAATACACAACAGGAAAGAATACAATTCCTTTGAAAAAGGCTAATAATGTTTGACAAACATGCACCTCCACTTGGTGGGTGTGGACCCTCACAGAAACTCCAAAAGGAATAACACCCAAAGCATGTCTTGTGATTAGAGTGTTTGAAGAAAAGAACTTTCAAAACAGTCGACATGCACTAAAATTTCTTCATCTCCTTTTGTCCAAAATTTATCAAAAAAATGTAAATTCATTGCAAGGAAATCAAGTCTGCATTTCCTGCAAGATGCAGAACTTTTGTGATATTTATGTTTGTCTCCCTCCAGAGGGAAGATATACAGACAGATTGTGGAAACTCAAACATGTTTTTACAGTCTGGCAGACATCACTCTGCAGTATAACAAAATGAAAAATATTAAGTTAGGAGGGAAAATCTCATAGGTTGATCCTGTTGGGTTCTACTGTATAAAGGATAAAAATAATGTCACAGAAGTGCTTGCCTGTCACAGGGATGACTTTGCACAGGATACCTTGCAAAGTCTTGCCCTTCAGTTATTCCTTGCCTTATGGCTGCCTTTCAGGTTAGCTATGAAAAGCATGATCCTTTTTTTTTTTTTTTTTTTTTTTTAAATAACTTTAATTATCATTTCATAGGTTCATAGGTGTGTACTAGGCTAATGGTCCTGGAGCCTTTACAAGCCTAGCCCATAGGATTACCCTGGCATCGTGCCACTCAACCTTAGTTCCCAGTGCCTCTGTCGAGTAGAGCCACTGGACTGATCCCTGGAATAAATTTTCTATTTCCCATCCACTCATCAAGATTGCTCTTGAAGAGGGCCAGTGAGGTACTCTGTTTAACATGTATGGGAAGTCTATTCCATAGCATGGGCAGTCTCTGTGAACCTGTCCCTTCAGCATGTTCTGTTGATTGTGGTAATGAGGTAGAGGTTTATGGAGCGTGTGGTGTGGAGGGGTTGGGATTTCTTTAGATGTAGCATTTCTAACAGAGCTGGGTCAGACATGGCTTTGTAAGTCAAGCAGAGATCACCTCTAAGAAGGCGATATGAGACCGAGAATAGTTGGAGTTTTTTTGAGTCTGTCCATATAGGACAAATGTTTAAGGCCTAGGATCCGCTTTTTGAGGTACTTTTGCGGCCTCTCCAGTTGTTGCAGGTGTCTAGTGAGGTACATGCCAAATGGGGCATTGTACTCTATGACTAGCCTAATGAGGAAAGAGTAGAGGGAGACAATGACCTCTTTCTTCCTGGATGCAAAGCCCTTAGTAATTAGATGTGCCACATAGGACTTTCTGACCACAGTGACAATGTGGTGGTCAAAAGAGAGGTTGCTTTCAACCTGTGTTCCCAGATCTCTTATAATGCCTTCTGTGTTCAGTGCACTACCATCGATGTGGTAATTCATGGGAACTGGGTTTTTCCCAAAAGGGATGACAACACATTTTTTTGGCAATGAGCTTAAGGCCATGGTTCCGATACTAGTTGTTGGTCTCAGTGAGGCCTTTCTGTAGGATGTCACCATCACTTGGGGAGTTAGTAATAGCTCCCAACTTGCAATCGTCTGTGAACTTTTGTCAGCCAGAGTCCCTTCTTGTTGGCCTGAACTTCAGAGATGTAGATACCAAACAGGAGTTGACACAGGACCGAACCCTGTGTGACTTCACTCGTGCCTGGTCGGCAGTCTGACTTGAGTCAGCTACTTTCAACATTGTGGGTTCTATCCATGAGCCAGTTTGCAACCCACCTAATGATACACGGGTTGATGCCTAGCTGAGTGGGGAATGGTATCAAAGGCCTTGGCCAGATCAAGGTAGGCTGTATGAATCACTTTGCCTTCATCCACAGCTCTGGTGACTGACTCAAAGAAGTCGATCAGGTTAAGCAGGCATGAGCTACACTTCACAAAACCAAACTGTGTGGGATCCAGAGTTTGAAGATTCCCTATATCATTGTTTATTAGGTCCATGATGATGCATTCCATAGATTTGCATATCAGACTCGTCAGGCTAATGGGGCGATAGTTCCCAGGGTCTGTAATCGCTCCTTCTTTGTGGAGAGGGATGACTGTAGCAGTGCGCCATTCGGTAGGGACAAAGCCCGAGGTGAGGCTGTGGTTGAACAAGGCACACAGGTGAGGTGCCAGTTCACTCTGTAGTTCATGTAGAACACAACCAGGGATACTGTCAGGTCCAATAAAAGTTGTATTCTTGGCCTTGGACAGTGCTGTTATAACCTGTGCAGCAGTAATACTGGGTGCCTTGCAATATACTGGTATTGTGATTGGTCCTTTGGGGGGGGGGGGATAAAGTTGGCATTGAATTTGTCGGCCAGTATATTGGCAGTATCTGTTGGCTTGGTATAGGGGGTTCCATTGTGCAGTAGCTCAGAGCAAATCTGGGTATTGCTGTGGAGATTCATTACATAACTATAGAAGGCCTTGTAGTTGTCTTTATTTTCTACTGCAATCCTGTTTCCATAGCTATCTTTAGAGGATTTGATGAGGGATCTCAACTTTTTGCCGAGGCTGATTAAGGGAGTTTTTCCAGTCTTGGAGCTTCACCTTATTCCGCATCAGTTTCCTCCTTCTATTGCAGAGTTTGTTTAGGGCAGGGGACCACCAGATTGGCTTCCTTTTTTTTGGAGGAGTGTGTCTTGGTTCTATTGGGTATGGCGAGATCTATGCATTTGTGTACGTGTTCATAAGTGCATTGGTGTATGATTCGGCGGTCATGCAACTATTCGCCATTTGCATGGATGCCATGAAGTTAGCCACCTCTAATTTTAGGAGCCCAAAGTTAGCTTTGGAAAAGTTTTTCATGGTGGTTACCTTTGCGGGGGGGTGTATTTCCAAGGTGATTAGTTTGTGGTCGGATCTAACCAGGGAAGAGTTGACTACTGGTGCAGAGCAATGGTCGCCCATGTTAGTAATGACCACGTCAAGGATGTTGCTACCTCTAGTGGGGGTAAGAATTAGCTGGTCCAGGGTATTGGAATTACAGGAAACATTGGGCAAGTGTATTGGTACACAGTAGTTTTCCCAGTTAATGGAGGTGTAGCTGAAGTCACCCAGTATGACAATGTTTGGCTGGACCCTAATATTCTCCAGTGTGCTTAGGAATGTGGAGTGTGAGTGAGGCTATGACCTAAACTGCTGTCTTACCCAATGTTAGCTGCACCTGAAGTATCTCTGACGCGTTATGTTGGGCTACCAGTCTGGAGGTGTGCATCTTTATGAATATGTAAACACCACCACCTTTGGGGCTTTGATCAAAGTTCTGGGGCTGAAAGGTGTGGAATGAGTTATAAAAAAGCTCACACCAGGTGTAGTGCAGCAAGCAAAATTGTAGTCCAAATTCAAACACAAAAGCTTTGAAAAGATGAGATTTGATATTGCTAAATATTAAATGTCCACTATTTAATACCTTAATTATTTATCAACACATTCAGTAGGCTAGAGTTTGATGGCTTAAATAATCTTTTTGCATTTTAGGATTTTAAAACAACTGTTTTTCTTGTTTAGATTACATGACAAACTATAGTAATATTTATGTGATTTTATAAATGTAGCTTTGTATTGTGTTGTATTTGTATAGCATGGCATTACTTATGTGGTTTTATGCATGTAGTTTCTTACTGTGTTGTACTTGCATTTAAAAAAAAAAAAACAGTGGCCCTTTAAAAACTTTAATATAGATGGATGGGGGAGAGGAAGTGAGGTCACAAGTTTTACCTTTTAAAAGGAAGCTGAATGTAAAGTACTTTGTCTGATGAAGTTCCTGTATTAATGTTTTAAGGGACGAAAGTGCTTATGTTTTGAATTTGGATTCAACTTGGAGTTCAAAGTTGGATTTATCTCTGCTTGCTGCATCACTGTTGTTTGCTGCATTGTGTTTGAATCTGGACTACAATTTTGCTTGCTGCACTACATCTGATGTGAGCATTTTTGTGGATTTACTGGTTTGCTGTCTTTATCTTCTGTTCGTGGTAGTGCAGAGGTGCTTTCTGCTGCTTTAAACCAGGTCTCTGTTACAACACAAATATTGATGTTCTCCATTTTGAGGAGTGCTTCGAGCGACTGCATTTTGAGATGCTTCTAGCATTGAGCAGGATGACCCTCAGATTGCATTTGTTTGTAACCGTTACAGTGGTAATTTGGTCTTTGGAACACTGCCTAAAAAAGGCACTATAGCGGTGGCAAGAGCCTTGGCCAGTATCTGGAAGCCCAGGGGTGACAAATGCAGGCCATCTCTGGCAAAGCATCGAGGTCTGTCAATCATGTCATCCAAGGCAGACACTGGAACCACTTAGAATGATACCAGAAACTTAGCCAATTGTTGAAATCAATAATTTTCTGCTTGTACTGTGGTATCACTCTGGGTGATGGTAGGATACTGATCAGGGCTAGGGTAATACCTGCCTGGGCTACATAATCCGAGAGCTCTTCCATGTCTCTTTTCATGTAGTCCAGGGAGGTACGTCTCAGGTCATTCACATCCACATGTACAATGACAGAGTCATATTTATACCTGTTGTTGAGGGAACTGACTGAGTGCATTATGTGGCGGATCCTGGCACCTGACAGGCAGCTGACTGCTACTTTTCTCCTTATTCAACCTAGTGAGTGGGACATTAGTGTGCCTCACTATCGAATCATAGTGTGTTGGGCATGCTGTTTTGCTTTAGGGGCACTGGTTGATTGGCACACTGTTTAGGAGAGTTGTGTGTCATGATTAGTGTTGTGGTGGTCAAGTGTGTTTCTGCCTTGGAAGTCTCTGCTGCTTGGGTAGATTTTTATTGAGAGCCTCCACGAAGTTGGGTGTGTGGTTTTTTTATGTGAAGGCAGTGCTGGTGTGTGTTCTGGAGGACTATGTGTTCCATGTGGTGTGGTGCAAGTGCTGACCTTCTCCTCTTGACCAGCTATTCCGGTCTTGGCTGGAGAGTACATGGCTTCTAATTTGGATATACAAGTGCATCTCTCTCACAAGTCTGAGTGTTGGGAGGTAAGAGGAGCGGGTTTGTAAGTGTACATGAGGCAGTTGCTACACTGCCTCAGGATGCCCAAGTTCACCAGGTTAATAAGAGAAAGCACAGGGAACTAACCTTTAGACATGCTTGGAGGGGTGGGTATTAAAAGTACTGGAGCGGTTTCCTTGTAGAACGTTTAGTGCTGGTAGCACTTTGTCTGCTACAATAACTGCTACAAGAAGTCTGGTAAAGTGCTAGACTAATAAGCTAGTAAAAGTGCAGGAGAGGAGAAAACTAGCAGATCTAAGGGAAAAAATTGTAGAGCAGACTTTGGCACCGCTCAAAAGCTTATAAACAGTCCTGTATACAGCAAATCTGTATCTGGACTAGACTAGTTACAGGAAAGGGGGGTAAACCAGCGCACATGCGGGCTTTTAATCCAGAAAGTTGAAAGAGATGGAAAAACTGCCCAAACGGCCAATAAACTACAATTTCTGGGCCAGAAATCACTCCTCTTGTGGTAGATAGGCTACCTAGTGCTTACCACTCCCACTGATAAGCTAGAAGGCTTCCCTCCAACACAGAAAGGCTTGGGGGGGCTCAGAAGCTAACAAACAGTCCTGGATACAGCAAATCTGTATCTGGACTAGACTAGTTACAGGAAAGGCAGGAAACAAGCTTAGATTATTTTTTTTTACAGAAAAGCAGTTAAAACAGCACTAAAAACAATTCAAGTGCAGTGCAAGCTAGAACACGAGTGTGTCTAGCAATATTAACCCTACAGTTTAAATAAATGCAATTTATTCAAACTGTATTCTGAGCTGAATTCAGTTATTGTTTTATTCAACTCTGAACAGTTAAAAAGTGCCAAAAAATATACTTAGCTGAGAAGCACATTCAGAACACAAGGAGATTCTAGCAAAGTTTTTTATCCATTTAAGACACAAAAATACATTAACAGAAAACAAACCAAATTTATGCAATTTTTCATAACATTTCCAAAATATCTCTAACACCTCTACAGGATCTCTGACTACTACTTGTTACATGCTCCCCAAGTTTGTCGGCAATCCTTTCTGCTTTCTCTTGCCAAAGTTGTGCCAAAAGTTTTTGCGCTCTGGTGTTAACAAAAAATAGTTTATCAACAGCAATCTCTCTAAGCATATTATCCAAATACTCCCTTACTTTCTCTTTAGTACTTCACATTTGTGACTCTTCTTTTTCTATGAGATTCCCATTATTCTAAAGTACTTTAACCTTTCTCAGCCCCTCTAAGTAATTCCTATTACTTCTTAACCACATCTCTTTCTCTTTAAAACTCCATTTGTATTTTACCCCACTCACTAGCTAGAACTTCTAAAGATAATTTATATTTTGACTAATAACTCTCAAATAATTTCCACTACCCATTCCTTAAATTCCTCTCTTTTTTAACATGTAAGTGTGAAAGTGCAAGTGTGTCACTTTTACTTCTTTACCCTTCATTTTTTTTTATCAGTGCATGATCTGAAATAGTTAACTGGATGAATGTCACAACTTTCAAGCAAATGCACATGTTTCTGTGAAATGTAATTTCTGTTTAGTCTAACCCAGTTACTGTAACTCTGGGAATATGTAATTTCTGTCAGCATTTCTACTACTGAACCCACATGTTCCACACCAAATATTTTCATAAATTTCTTCAGAAATCTGCCCTCTTTTGTTACATTTCCCCTTCAACTCCCAATGAATTGTTACTACTACTCATCATGTTCTTTCGGCTATTCCCGTTAGGGGTCGCCACAGCGGATCATCTGTTTCCATTTCTTCCTGTCTTCTGCAACTTGCTCTGTCACAACAACCACATGCATGTCCTCTCTCACCACATCCATAAACCTTATCTTAGGCGTTCCTCTTTTCCTGTTACCTGGTAGCTTCATCCTTAGCATCTTTTTCCCAATATACCCAGCATCTCTCCTCAGCACATGTCCAAACCAACATAATCTTGCCTCTCTGGCTTTGTCTCCAAACCTTCCAACCTGGGCTGACTCTCTAAAACTTATTCCTGATCCTGTCCACCCTCGTCATTCCCAGTGCAAATCTTAACATCTTTAACTCTGCCACATCCAGCTCTAACTCCTGCCTTTTTGTCAACGCCACTGTCTCCAAACCGATATAACATAGCTGGTCTCACTACCCTCTTGTACACCTTTCCCTTTCACTCTTACTGGTACTAGTCTGTCACAAATCACTCCTGACACTCTACTCTACCCACTTCAGCCTGCCTGTACTCTCTTCTTCACATCTCTTCCACACTCACCATTACTCTGAACTACTGATCCCAAATATTTAAACTCATCCACCTTCGCCACTTCTACTCCTTGCATCTGCCCCATTCCTCTATCCTCCCTTTCATTCACACACATATATTCGGTCTTAGTCCTGCTGACCTTCATTCCTCTTCCATCTAGAGCATATCTCCATCTCTCCAGGGTCTCCTCCACCTGTTCCCTACTCTCACTACAGATCACAATGTCATCTGCAAACATCATAGTCCACGGGGGGCTCCTGTCTGATTTAGTCTGTCAACCTGTCCATCACCATTGCAAATAAGAAAGGGCTCAGAGCTGATCCTTGATGTAATCCCACATCCACATTAAGCGCATCCATCACTCCCACCACAGACCTCACCGCTGTCACACTACCCTCGTACATATCCTGTACCACTCTTACATACTTCTCTGACACTCTCGACCTCCTCATACAATACCACAACTCCTCTCTAGGCACCCTGTCATATGCTTTCTCTAAGTCTACAAAAACACAATGTAACTCTTATGCACTTCTCTGTACTGCTCCATCAACACTCTCAGAGCAAACATCGCATCTGTAGTGCTCTTTCTCGGCATGAAACCATACTGCTGATCACTAATCATCATGTCCCTTCTTAACCTAGCTTCCACTACTCTTTTCCATAACTTCATGCTGTGACTGATCAATTTAATCCCTCTGTAGTTACTACAGCTCTGCACATCACCCTTATTCTTAAAAATCGGTACCAAAACACTTTCTCCATTCCTCAGGCATTCTCTCCCTTTCCAAGATTTCATTAAACAATCTGGTTAAAAACTCCACTGCCATTTCACCAAAACACCTCCATACTTCCACAGGTATGTCATCTGGACCAACAGCCTTTCCATTCTTCATCCTCTTCATAGCGATCCTTACTTCCTCCTTGCTAATCCATTGCACTTCATGATTCACTATCCCCACATCATCCAACTTTCTCTCCCTCTCATTCTCTTCATTCATCAACCCCTCAAAGTACTCTTTCCATCTGCTCAACACACTCTCCTCACTTGTGAGTATGTTTCCCTCATTATCCTTTATCACCTGTACCTGCTGCACATCTTTCCTAGCTCAGTCCCTCTGTCTAGCCAATTGGTACAGGTCCTTTTCTCCCTCCTTAGTGTCCAACCTTTCATACAACTCTTCATATGCCTTATCCTTAGCCTTTGCCACCTCTCTGCCATGCACCTCATCTCCTTATACTCCTGTCTACTTTCTTCATCTCTGACAATCCCACTTCTTCGTTCCCAACCTCTTTCTCTGTATACTCTCCTGTACTTCCTCATTCCACTACCAGGTCTCCTTGTCGTCCTTCCTCTGTCCAGATGTCATACCAAGCACCTTTCTAGCAGTCTCCCTTACTAGCTCTGCTGTAGTTACCCAGCTATTTGGTAACTCTTCACTGCCACCCAGTGCCGGTCTTACTACTAATAATAATAATAATCACCACTGCAAATCAAGTTCCAGTCCCTACCTATAAGTAATATTCCCTGCTGAAAGCTGACTTCTCCCAAAATTCTACTAAGCTCCATAATAGCACTTTTGGGTGGAATATAAATACATGCTAGAGTAACCCCCCACAACACCCTTGCCAATAGCCCCTTACTACCACAAATCTACCATTATTGTATTTTTCCCGTTCTATTACTATTGGAGCCCCACTAGCAATTAGTAGAATTACTTACCTCTTTCTTTGTCCCTGATATTCTTATGAACATCCATCCTGAAATAGTCAAATTCACATGCTCATTAATTTCCACGTGTCTCCCGCAGCACTATTTGGACTCTGCGTTCTGCATTTCTTAATATAATTCAATATTATTTATTTTTTGTCTACATCTGTAAGACCATTTAACTTCCAAGATAATATTGGTAGAGTAGCCATTATGATAAAAGGCTGTTGCACCCACCTATTATACATGTCAGTTTTCTGAATGTCCATCTCCAACTTTCGTGTTAAATTCACACACTAAGGTTTGCAAAGTTGATCTTTTATACAACTGTTTTTTCTCATATGCATTTGAACCTATGTCACATTTTAAGACTTTGTTTTAATGAAAATCATCAAATAAAAAAATTACATATATTTTCAACCCCCAGCCTCTATTAACTTAGAACAAATAAACAAAAGTACGTACATCATAAAAAAATTAAGTTTAACCTTCCAGATAGGAACTGCCACAAATCGGCAGCTATACCTACAGGTACTACCCAACCTAAAATTAAGGTGATCCATACTAAAGCACATGCCACAGCCTTCCACGAACACAGACTGCCATCTGTTCTTTTCTTAGCTCTATTCCCCTCCCAGATAAGAAAAACAGCTTTGTATGCTCTGGAGAGCCTTAAATTTGAACTCTTAAGAAAAAGTACACTGGCTATCTTTAAATAAATCTAAATTGTACTGTGTTCTATTAAATGCATTAAAGTATTAAGGCGATCTCTTATTTACATCCCATAATTTCAAGCTTTTTCATTGATCTGCTTACCACTGTACCTTCAAATTTTGCATTTCCCGAGCAATGAATACCCAGAACTTTCAAGATTAATTGCTAGTACCTGCAGACAGCTCCTCTCCATATAAAAGTAGACAACAATGAAGATTCCAAAATTTCGCTCATAAGAGAATGCACAGTTGCCTTGGCAACAGACTTGTGGACTCCCACTGCACATTTGCTAACTGAAAAAAGCTAGTACTTTTGCAAAAGTAATAAGCTTGACTTTTTCATGGCTTTCATCATTCAGGCTTATTTTTCAAGCCAAGATTACAAAAAAAAAAAAGTTATGTACTCACCATAACGTTACATCGGAGTAGTTCTACTTCATTTGTCTTCAACAGATCTGAGCCGGCAACTTCACAAGCATCTGCTCCGAGCTCCTCTCCCTAACCATAATACACCACCACTACCTTCCAACCCTCAGATTGAGTTTTCTGCACCCTACACCGAACAACCCGATCCCAAAACACCTTACATACACAAAAAAAACAGCTATGAACACTGTCCATATGGTAAGGCTAGGGGGAAGGTTGGAGGGATGGTACGGTTGAAGATAAATGAAGTAGAACTACTCAGATGGAACATTATGATGAGTACATAACTTCTTTATCTGAAGTAGTTTACTTCAATTGATCTTCAACCTGTGGGACAGAGTCCCCAGCTACTAAACACCTGCTTGGTCCTCATGGAAGGATATTCCGGAGTACCGTGGAACCAAAGGATGCGCTCCTTCGAGAAATCAAATCCAATTTATAGTGAGAAATAAAGATATGAGATGAGGATCAAGTAGCCGCAGAACAAATGTCGTCTAAAGATACTCTCGACCAAAAGGCCGCGGAAGTAGCCATGGACCTTGTCGAGTGATCTCTAACCTGACCTGGAGGAGACAAAACTTTTGTCCTTGTAGATCTGAAGGATACATAGTGAGATCCACCTGGCAATGGTCACCTTGGAAATAGGTTTACCCAAAAAAGGTTTAGAAAAGGACACAAACAGCTGGTCAGATTTACAAAAAGTTTTGGTCCTGTGCAAATAGAACCGTACCTGTCTACGAACATCCAACAAATCCAACTTGTATTCAATTTTGTCTGTAAAATTTGGAAAGAAAACAGGTAAATGGATAGTCTGATTGATGTTAATCTCTGACGCTACTTTTGGGAGAAAAGAAGGATTGGTGCGAAGAGAAAGCCTGTCCTTTTGAAAAATCATGTATGGGACTTTGACAGATAATGCCTGAAGTTCTGAAACCCTCCTAGCAGAGGTGATAGCCACTAGGAAGGCTGTCTTCCAAGACAAAAACTTAAGATCTGCAGTTGCTGCCGGTTCAAAAGGAGGAGCAACCAATGCTTGAAGTACCATAGTAAGGTCCCACGGGGGAATGGGATCTTTGACCGGAGGACCTAAGAGGAAGGCACCTTAGAGGAAGGTACCTTTGAGAAAGGCTTTGCACAATCTGGAAGAGGCCAAAGAAGCAGAGTTCTCACCCCACATGAAAATGAGAAATGGCGGCTAGTTGAACCTTGACCATAGACGAGCTAGCCCCTGGTTAAAAAATATTTGTCAAAAAGTCCAGGATAGCCAGAATGGGAGCTGTGAAAAAATCTAAACTCCTTTGAGAGGCCCAAAAGGAAAAACACTTCCATTTGCTGCGATAAATCTTCCTGGTGGACGACTTTTGAGCTGCCACCAGAATGGCCTGACCGAGGATGACAATTCAGGAGTCCTAGCAATTAAAAGAACTGGAGCAGCCAAGCTGCGAGCCTCAGACAGTCCAGATTCGGATCAGGGACCCTCAAGGGGTGCAAAATGAGATCTTAAATGGGATCCAAGATCCAAGGAGGAGCTAGGAGATGAGACCAAAGGAAGGGAAACCATACCTGCGAGGCCAAAAGGGGGCAATGAGGATCACTTTGCTCCCCAGTCGACACGCCTTTTGTAGGAACTTCGGAATAAGGGGTACAGAAGGATAAGCATAAAGAAGACCGGGAGGCCAAACATGGACTAAAGCATCTCTGGGGAACTCCCCCGGCAGGGGGGGGTTCAGAGCAAATAACTCACTGCACTTCGCATTGGAACGAGATGTGAAGAGATCGTAGCAAGGCTGACCCCACTCTAGAAAGATCTGCTCCGCTACTGAAAGATTCAGAGACCACTCGTAAGGCATCAGAATAGTCCGGCTTAATCTGTCCATCAGAATGTTTGACTATCCCAGAATATGCTTTGCTACCAGAAAACGACCGGTGGAGATTGCCCATTCCCAAATTCTCATTCTCATGGCCTTGCGACAAAGGGGGTAAGATCTGGTCCCTCCCTCATTGTTGATATACCACACCACCGACATGTTGTCTTGCCTGGATTGCAATGGTTCCCGAAGGTAGAAAGGCATGAAGGGCATACAATGCTAAAAAGGACCGCCCTCATCTCCAGAACGTTTATATGCAAATTGGTCTTGATTGGGGAGCACATATCTTGGACTGTCCTTTCCGAACAATGCTCCTCCCACCCTAGCTGGGAGGCATCCATGGTCACTGTGGCTCGGGCGGGGTCTGGAACAAAAGGTCATCTTTCCAAGATTTCTGAAGACTGCATCCACCATAGAAGGGATAACCTGCAGACTCTACTGATTTGTACCGGGTATGACAACAGAAGATCCAACAAAGACCATTGCACCGCTAGAGCCCACTGTAGTACTCTCATATGTAAGCGAGCACATGGAAGAAGTGTTATCAGCAGTGCCATAGAACCTAGGGCCCTTAAAACAGACTCTGCTGAGGGAAGATGAGATCGGTAAATGAAGGCGACATGCATTCTTAAATTTCAAACTATCTCTGAGGTCAGGAAAATTTGTGTGTGTAACGTGTCTATCCATGCCCCTATGTATTCTATAACCTGGACAGGGTTCAGAAGAGGTTTGGCTGTGTTGATTGTAATCCCTAGATAGTGTGCCACGTGTAGGAAATAATCTCTGGTCCAACAAAGTAGACACTTGGTGGGAGGAGTAAGGAGCCAATCGTCCAGGTAAGGGTAGACCAGATTCCATTGAAGCCTCAGGTGAGCTGCTACTATTGCCATCACTTTGGTCAACACCCTGGGGGCTGTGGTGAGACCAAAGGGTAGGGCTCGAAACTGATGATTGGCTCCTAGCCGGAAGCGGAGAAACCTCCTGGAGCTTCTGTGCACCTTTATGTGATAGTAGGCGTCCTGCAGGTCGAACAAGCACATCCAGTTGCTCCCTTGCAAGTACGGCAGGATAGACTGTAAAGTGACCATCCGGAACTTCTCTTTGGCAACTGACAGGTTCACAGTAGACAGGTCCAGAATGGGCATTAAGTCCCCCATCTTTTTTGGCACCAAAAAGAACCTGGAGTAGATGCCTGATCCGGAGTGATCTGGTGGGACGGGTTCGATGGCTCGTTTCTTTAGCAGCTAGGAAACCTCTAGTGCTGCTGCCTCCCTTTACGTGGTATGTCTGGGAGGTGTTTGTAAGGTGTATGGAGAACTACAAACAGGATTGAACAGCCTCTTGAAATTATCTGAAGCACCCAACGGTCTGGTGACATGGACTCCCATGCTGCCAGGTGCAACAGGTGAACCGCGACTGCCTCCAGAGCAAAGCAGTCGGGCAACCCCACAGGGCTGCTGCGCAGGCCTGTCTGAGAACGGTTCTCGAGACCCAAAATTCCTCAGACCCCCTCTGCCTCTGGGCCGGCATCTGTCCTGTCCCCCTTTTTCTCTAGGGGAAGAAGGGCCCTGAGTGTCCCGGGAATACTGAGACTTCCAGAACCAGATCTTCTTTTGCCCTTGCTGATTTCGGGAAAAGGATCTTTGAGGGTTAGAGAAGCGGATTCCAACGGCAGACAGTGTCTTCCAGTCTTTCTCACCCTGGACCAAGGTATCATGGATGGTCTTAGCAAAGAGGGAACAGCCATCATACGAAAAGACGTCTTGAAGGGTTCCATGAACTGACAAAATCTGAGCCAGGCGTTACTCCTCATGGGCACACCGGACCCAACCGCCCTAGCCGCACCTTTGGTCACGAGAGAGGAGTCGCATAGACATATTTGAAACTGCTGTCAAGGTAGCCATCCTCGTGGAGAACATAGCCCTGTCCTCCTGCGACATGGACTTTGGGGGAGACTCAGCCAGGTCCTTAACCAGGTCACACTGTAGTTGTTGATGGAAAAAGGTCGCTAATGCATAAACCTGCTTCTCTAGGTGATCCATCATCCTAGACTCACGGTCAAGAGGGTGGACCAAGGAATGCTCGAGCTAGATCCTTCTTGGTGGTGGCTGCTACCACCATAGCATCTACCAGGGACCCTTTATTCCAAGCCGGTCTGTCTGCAGGGGGGCTCAATATTTTGTCCAGGCGTTTAGAGATTGGTTCCAGTGTCCAGTTCCTTCCAAGCCCATGAGGTGACTAAGTCCACTAATGGATCCGCGGTAGGGAACACCCAGGAAGTAGATGGGCCCATGGCGAAAACCTCCAGGAACACCGATTCATCAGAGGAAGATTTGGGGGTGGACCAACCTCCCCGCCGGTGCAAGATTTCCATGATGTCTCAAAAGGAGACATCCTCATGAGGATCTGGGGGAACCTTCCCCATCATACAAATCAGTGTTCTCAGTGAGGGACTCCGGCAAGGAGTCCAAGTGCCTCCTCTTGCACGTATGGTTGTGAGGAACCTCTCCGGTGGGGCTTTCCGGAGGGAGCTCGCAAACTACTTGTTGTTCCTCAAGGGGAACTGCCTGGGGCTCCTCGAGCACAGATTGTCCCTGTGGTAAAATGAGACGATTCACACACAAAGCAGAGTTAGTTGTGGCAGTGTCTGAAGATATAGCCAGGGGCCTCGATCCATTGGAGAGAACACTTTCCACGACATTGAACGCCAAAGAAGAGCAAGCTTCCTGGGACACCATTAAGTGAACCACTCTCCCCAGATACGATGCAGGAATCGGAGCCGGCCCAAAGTAGATGGAGCTCCGAGGAGGTGGCCATGACCAGACAAGGTCAGAGCCGACAGAAAAAGCTCCACCACCTCAGATCCGACACCCAGGCTCCGACTCTGAGCCACTCAGATCCGAACTAGTCAGATCCGACATGCTTCAAGCAGCTTCCGGCGTCGGGAAAACAGGTACCATCTGTGCCGACACCGTGACTAGAGGGACTCTCGGATCCATGTACTCCGAAACCGGGGGTAGGATCGGAGAAGGAGATATAGGTGTAAAGAAGAGAAATGAGCTCCCCCCTCCAGAGGGAGAGGGGGGCCGGCAAGACTCCCATCTGAATTTGTGTGCGAATAAATCTCTGCATCATTTTATCAATGTCAACTTCAGAGAGACTGCGGGTGGACCGTGATGAAGCCACAGACTCCGACCTGTGGGGTCGAGGAACAGAGGCTCTAGAAGGTGGTCTGGGCTCCTCTGGCTCCAGAGAAAATCTAGGAGATCAGAGCCGTGGGGAGTCACGGTGCCTAGACTGAAGTTTGGTGGGAGGCCAGGTCGGAGCTGAAAGGTCCAGGAACCTCTTTCACTTATCAGACTTATGCTCTCTCTCCTTCTCTCTGCCTTTTCTACTCTCCCCTTCCACAGGCTTACAGGCAGGAGGATGAGTCCCAGCCTGGGAGGGAGGAGAAGCAAGGACGGGAGTAGGAGGAGAGGTGGTCACAGCCGCAGCTGTGACCAAAGCAGAAGAGGCGGCCTCCTCTGTAGAAGGGAGCAGGCCCTTCATCACTAGTTTCACCCTATGATCCTTAAGGGCACGCGATTTAAAACCTGGGCAAATATTGCAGTCCGTAGACAAATGGGCAGCACCCAAAAAAGCACATACAGAATGTGGCAATCAGCAGGCGACAGTTTGTGGCCACATTTAGTGCATCTTTTAAAGACTTGTTTAGGAAGATCAGCCATAACTCACTAAACAAGAAAAAATGTTGACACACGCTCCACTCATCACACACTCAGAACCACAAGCACACAGAAGGCTGAGGGGGGAGAGGAAAGGTCTAACTACTACAAAAGTACACTTGTGTACACTTACCATACATGTAGATGTTAGAGTGTATTCACTGTTGCAGTCCTAACAAATGGGTTATCCGGCTCCCAGTAGCCCTCAGTCGGACAGAATACCAAAGTTAAGGAAAAATTACGTCGGTTGCAGTCAGTTGTAAAGGACATCAGGGCGTCCGATACAAAAGGAGACAGCCGACGTCACTTCCTTAGTTTTGCTTGCCATAACAGTCGGGAGCCCCCAGAAAATAAGGCTTAAAGCAAAAACCAATTTGGCAAATAAATTAAGCCTGTACCTCAAGAAAAGAGAATAGGAGAGGACCCCAAAAAGGGGAAAGGAGGGAGGGAAACCAGGACTGCAACAGTGAATACACTTGAACATCTACATTTATGGTAAGTGTACACAACTGTACTATGTACATAGTGTTTCACTGTTGCAGTCCTAACAAATGGGTTGATTACCAAAGCCCAGAGAAAAAAAGCAGGGAGGAACCAATAGCCTCAAGGGTTGGAGATAATGCCCTGCAACACCGCAGTGGCTAACCTTGCCCTGGCTCTGGAAAACAGAGGCAAATTTTAATGCTTTGTGAAAGTGTGAATAGAAAACCATGTGGCAGCTTCCAAAATGTCTTTAATAAGGACACCCCTTAGAAAGGCTGCAGAAGTGGAAGCCACTCTAGTAGAGTGGGTCCTAACCCCTTGAGGCGAAGCTTTGCCATGAAAGGAATAACAAAAGGTAATGCAATGTGCAATCCATTAAGAAATGGTTTGCTTAGAAATAGCCTTGCCCTGGACTCCAGGGGCAAAACTGAACAATAACTGTGCTGATTTTCGAAGGTCCTTAGTCCTGTCCAGGTAAAACCTGAGCTGTCTGTGCAAATCAAGAGAATGTAGGATCCTTTCACTTCTATTGCTAGGATTAGGAAAGAAAGTAGGAAGGTGTATAGACTGATTAAGAGTCAAGCTGGAAACCACCTTGGGCATAAAGGAGGGATTAGTCCTCAGAGAGACACTATCTGCATGGAAAATAAGAAAAGGCTCCACGGCCATCAAACTTACAGCTCCGAAACCCTCCTTGCTGAAGTTATAGCCAAGAGGAAAGCAGTCTTCCAGGTGAGAAACTTTGAATCTGTAGAGGCAGCTGGCTCAAAAGGAGGAAGAGTGAGTTTCTCCAGAACAAAATTAAGATCTCAAGCTGGAGTAGGTGCTCTTCTGGGAGATTTTAAATTGCAAGCACCTCTGATAAACATTTTAATCAGGGGATAAGAGAAAATGGGCTGTTAGAGAGAACAATGAGCAGAGATGGCTGAAGCATGGATCTTGATAGAGGAAAAGGAAAGACCACCCTGAAGCAAATCAGCCATGTATTCCAGGATCAGAGGAAGGGTAGGTTGGGAAGCAGACTCCCTTCTAGCCTGCATCCATTGAGAGAACCTTTCCCATTTGCCAGCATAGGATTTCCTAGTGTTAGGTCTCCTGGCCTCTCTCAGCACATCAACCACCTGTTGGGAAAGGGAGGAAGAAAGGGAAGGAGTCATACAATGAGCCATGCTGCCAGATGGAGAGACTGAAGATGAGGATGTAGAATTTTTCCCATTTCCTGAACCAAAAGATCTGGCTTCAGAGGAAGATGCCAAGGAGGAAGATGGGAGAGACTATGAAGCAGCGGATACCAATGCTGTCTGGGCCAGTCTGGAGCTATGAGAATAGTCCTTGGACGTTCGTCCCTGATCTTCACTAATACTCTGGGAAGAAGAGGAGGGAAGGCATACACTGATAGCAACATCCAAAGGAAGAACAGAGCATCCACTCTCCAGGCTCTGCTGTGCTGCTGTCTGGTGCAAAAGAGAGGTAGCAGATGATTGTCTGGGGAGGAGAAAAAGGTCCACCTGAGGAGTGCCCCAATGTTGAATGATGCTACAAAAGACTGCTTTGTTCAGCTGCCACTCGTGAGGATCCACGGTTTGCCTGCTCAACTGGTCCGCCAAAACACTGAGCCTTCCTGGAAGAAGCTGAGCTAGGAGATGCAGGTCCAGAGATGCTGCCATGGACCAAAGATTCATGCTTTGCCTGCACAGGGGCTAAGAGTGAGTCCCTCCTTGCTTGTTGATGTACCACATGACCATGGTATTGTCTGTCCTGACAAGCAGGGTCCCTGGAGAAAGAAGATGCTTGAAAGCTAGTAAGGCCTGCTGACCTGCAATCAACACTCTTAGATTTATGTGCAGGTGCATCTGCTGGGCCTTCCAATGTCCCTGTATGCATCTGCCATCCAGATGTGCTCCCCAGGCATAGTCCGATGTGTCTGTAGTCAGAACTTGAGTGGCAAGAGGTGTCTGAAAAGGCATGCCTTTGTTTTGTAGACAGGCTGTTGCCCACCATAGAAACTCCATCTGCAGAGATGGAAGCAGAGGAATCATCATATCTAGGTCCTCTGTGTGTTGACACCAAATGTTCTTGAGGTACCACTGCAATTTCCTCATATGCAGTCTTGCATATGGAATCATGAGAATACAAGATGCCATAAATCCCAGAGCTTGCAGGTATTTCCTTGTAGGGAGCTGGGACAGGCTTGCCAAGTCCTTGAAGTAAACTGAAAGAGTTGTCTGCTTCTCCTGGGTGAGATATACCATCTGGGCGGCTGTGTTCAGACTCGCTCCCAGGAATGTTATCTCCTTGGATGGTACCATTTTTGATTTTTTCACATTGAGAGTGTAACCCAGGGAAGAGAGAAGAGTCCTTACAAATTCCAGATCCTTTAATATCCGTTCCTGAGAACTTGCTTGAATCAGACAGTCGTCCAAGTACGGGTAAATCTGAATTTTCTTCTGCCTGCAAAAAGCAATGACTAGGGCAAGGCACTTTGTGAAGACTCTTGGAGCAGTAGATAAGCCAAAGGGCAGCGCAGAGAATTGGTAATGTTGCTCTCCCACTCTGAAACGAAGGTACTGCCTGCAACTTTCCCTGACAGGAATGTGCAGGTAAGCCTCTTTGAGATCCAAGGATACCAGCCAGGAATCCTTTTCTAGCAGCGGTAGCAACTGATGCAGAGTGAACATTTTGAACTTTGAATTACTAGAAGAGAGTTCAGAATGGAAAGATCCAGGATACAGCGCCAAGTGCCTTCTTTTTTTAGAACTAGGAAAAGCCTGGAATAAAAGCCCTGGCCTACCTGCTGAGCAGGGACTGATTCTATTGCTCCCAGATGAGACAGAGACAAAATTTGTTTTTCTACTTCTGCCCTTTGGTTTGGAGGAACATCTGGGAATTCCTTGGGAGCTGGAAAAGTGTTTTAAGAAAACTTGTGCCCTAGGGACACCATTCTGAGCACCCATTTGTCATCTGTGATAGTGGCCCAGACATTTGAAAAAGGGCCAACCTTCCCCCTAAAGAACTCTCCTGGCAAGCAAGAACAGGCAGAAGTTGTAAAAAGTCATTGAAAGTGTTTTGATTGAGATGCAGACTTGGAGCTTCCCCCTTTAGAAGTGGAAGCCTGCCAACACCTAGACCTTTGAGAGGTAGCCCCCTGGTCCCTAGAAGATTTGTAACCTCCAGTCCTGGAATGGTTCTGTCTGCTGTTATCAGGAAAGGACCAACTCTTGGAAGGGTAATTCCTGCTAAAGCAAGGGGGTTGAACTTGCAGAAAATCCTTAACAGTTTGCATGGACTTGGCCTTATCCTCCATCTTCTTTAGTACCTCCTCTGCTTTGCTACCAAAAAGACTCTTTATGCAAAGGTACACCCAAAAGCTTAAGTTTGACAGGTTCTGGAAGCGGCTATTCTCCGAGCCAAGCATGCCTTCGACTAACAGACCCAGAAGCTGTAGCCCTGCTGGAGGCCTCAAGGATGTCAAAACCACAATGCAAAGAATGCATATTAACCAGACTGGTGGAATACAGTAAATCCTGCATGTCTTTACTCTCTGCCAAAAGAGGTACACTTGCTATCCTAGACTTAATAGCCTCCAGGGTGTGCTGATGGTACTTCAGCATATGAAACAGACAACTGGTAGCCCTAATAGCTAGGGTGGCGGCAGTATAAACCTTCTTGCCCCACCTATCTAGGTTCCTAGACTCCCTGTCAGATGGAACAGGATTCCTGGTAACAGTGGCCTTAACTTCTTTAGGGCCCTGAGAAATAACCTCTGGATCTGCCAACGGATTCCTAAAAAGAAAAAGATGAGAATCAGGGACTCTGTTAGTACTAGTCAGGTTTCCTGGGAGCAGGAGGAACTGAATTTGGAGACTAGGAATTTTCCAGAAAAACATCAACAACTTCCAACACAGGGGGAATAGCAAGAGGCTTATGCTGAGGTAAATCCAGAAACTCCCTAATCCTTTTCTTGGATTGGGGATAATCCTGATTTTCCCATTTAAAATGTTCTCTGAGGGTATTTAAAGTATCACCAAAAGAGAAATCCTCTGGAAGAGAAGCCGAAGGGATGGACTCCTCTGCATCTGAATCCTCAAAAGGAGAAAAAGCCTGAGAAAGTTCCTCTTCATCAGCAGAAATGCTGGAAGTATCAGAACCTGAGCAAGACAAAACCCCAGGAGAAACATCCCTACTCCTTTAAGAGTCAACAAATCATTTGCCATTTCAACAATTTTGGATTGAGGGGACCGAGAAGAAGCTGGAGCCTGCCTTTTCACAGGCTTACGAATGGAAGATTTACCTGCCAGCCTGAACGACTCGGGAGGCCTGGCAACTGCCAAAGTTGCAGCAGAGGTTGAAAGAAGAAGTTTGCTGTCAGAACGCAAAATGGAGGCCTCAGACACCGGAGTCAGCTTTGCGGCTCCGGCAGAAAAGGCGACCAGCGACAGGTCAGAAGGCAAAACGGAGGCCGAAGGCCAAAGGGACTCTGACTCCATTAAGGCCTGCGGTTGTACATCTGCGGACTGCAGGGACTGCAAAGATGTCTCACTGGCTATCGCCTGACTGACGACCAACTTAACCTCATCTGAGGACTTAGCTTTCTGAGGCCTGTCACGGTCCTTATCTTTACGATTCTTCGGAACATCCGAAGCCTGAAGACCGGTGGACGCCACACCAACGAACTTAGGCCAAAGTCCAAAATGCCTAGCCAAAATGTTAGCCCGATGACGGATAGTACGCGGATTAAAGGAGGCACAGAGATCACACTTGGGAACGTCGTGGTCAAGGCCTAAACAAATAATGCAATAGGAATGAAAATCTCTATGGGGAATCTGCTTTCCACAGGCAAGGCATTTACTAACTTTCTGACATTCGTTAAGGCAAGAAAAGAGGATCCCCGATGGGGTACTTAGCTGTAGTAGACTTCAACACTTGTAGTCGGAAATCAACAACGGTAAACTGCCGACCGGCACTCATGCATGAAAAGCTTCTGCTTCGGGCTCCACAGCACAGAAGACTGAGGAAGTGATGTCGGCTGCCTCCTTTTCTATTGGATGCCCTGACGTTCTTTGCAACCGATGGCAACTGACGTCATTTTTACTTACCTTTGGTATTCCAGCCGACTGAGGGCTACCGGGAGCCAGATAACCCATTTGTTAGGACTGCAACAGTGAAACACGATGAACATCTACCTAAAACTAAGACAAAAGTACCTACACTCGATGCACCAGTGAGGGGGAGGAAGGGAGGAAAAGTACAGTTGTGTACACTTACCATAAATGTAGATGTTCGAGTGTATTCACTGTTGCAGTCATTATATTTGGGTTATCTGCTTGCAGGCAGCCCTCAGTTGGCCTGATTATCAAAGTCTTGGGTTTTGCATCAGTTGCTGTCTCATCTTCCATGACGTCAAGTAGTCAGGGGTATAAAGCATGCAGCCGATACCATTATATCAGTTTTTCTTGCCCCAGATGTCACGTACCCCCATAATGGGAAGCAATTAAATATATAGTTACACCTCCAACAAAAAGCAAATACACCAGAAAGCTTAAGTATAGTAAACAAGAAGAGCAGTATAGCCAATAGAAGTCAGGGGGCTGGAGGGAGGGTAACCAGGACTGCAACAGTGAATACACTCAAACATCTACATTTATGGTAAGTGTACACAACTGTACTATGTTCTTTGTGTTTCACTGTTGCAGTCATTACATTTGGGTAGATTCCCAAAGCTAAGGAAGGGAGGAGGCAGTAACTGAGCATTAGGAGTAGCTATTAGGCCCTGCAAGACAGTAGTGGCAAAACCAGCTTTGGATTTAGAGAAAATTGGCAAGTAGTAATGCTTGGTGAAGGTATGTAGAGAACTCCAGGTAGCAACTTCTAGGATGTCCCTGGTAGGAACACCTCTGAGAAAGGCTGTAGAAGTAGATGCAGTCCTGGTGGAATGGGGTCTTATCCCTTGTGGGGTAGGTTTTCCATGGTGCTTATAGCAGAAAAGAATGCAATGACCTATCCACTTAGAAATGGTTTGGTTTGGAATGGCCTTCCCCTCTGCCCCTGCAGCAAAGGCAACTAGCAACTGTTCAGATTTCCTGAGAGGCTTGGTCCAGTCCAAGTAAAATCTAAGTGGTCTGTGCATGTCCAAGGAGTGCAGTATTCGTTCCCCTTTGTTCTGTGGATTAGAAAAGAAGGTTGGCAAATGAATGGTCTGATTAAGGGCCACATTGGATACCACCTTGGGCATAAATGAAAGATTGGTCCTGAGGGACACCCTGTCCCCATGAAAGATGATGAAAGGCTCCACTGCCATGACGGCCTGTAATTCAAACACCCTTCTTGCTTAAGTGATGGCTAGGAGGAAGGCTGTTTTCCAAGCAAGGAATTTCAACTCTGCAGTTGCAGCTGGCTCAAAAAGAGGTAGTGTGTGTTTTTCCAATACAAAGTTAAGGTCCCAGGCAGGAGTAAGAGATCTCCTGGGTGGTCTTAAATTTTTGGCCCCTCTGAGGAATTGTTTCAGTAGGGGGTGAGAGAAGGGTGGCTCAGTATTATAATGTGCTGAGATGGCTGAGGCAAGAATTTTCATGGAAGAGAAGGAAAGGCCCTTATGAAGCATCTCTGTTAAGTACTGAAGAATATGGGGTAAAATGGGCACTGTAGTGCCCATCCCCCGAGTCTGACTCCAGGAACAGAATCTTTTCCAATTTTCAGAATAGGATTTTCTAGTACTAGGCCTCCTTGCCTCCAGGATGACATCCAGCACTTGTTTGCTGAGGGATGGTATAACAGAACTCAGGTAATTAGCCAGGCTGCCAGGTTCAGGGTTTGAAGCTGAGGGTATAGAATCTGGCCCTCCTGCTGGGACAGTAGGGAAGGAGTCTGAGGCAGGTGCCACGGTTCCAGTAGTGACATACTGTGCAAGAGGGAGTACCAGTGTTGGCGTGGCCAGTCTGGTGCAATGAGTATTGTCCTTGGTTTGTCCTGTTTGATCTTTAGTAAAACTTCCGAGAGGAGAGGCAGAGGGGGAAAGGCATAAACTGAGAGGTTTTCCCAGGTAAAGGACGGGGCTTCCACTTTCCAAGCTTGTCTGTGGGGAGTCCTTGTACAGAATTTGTCCAATTGGTAGTTCTGAGAGGAGGCAAACGGGTCTTTCTCTGGGCTCCCCCATTTGTTTCTCAGAATGTTGAATGTCTTTGGCTCCAGTTTCCACTCGTGTGGGTCCATGAGATTTCTGCTTAGGTCTGCCAGTGTATTTTGCTTGCCTGGCAGGAATTGAGTTTGTAGGTGCACTTGGTAGCTCAAGGCTGTGTTCCACAGAGCCATGGCTAGTCTGCAGAGGGGGTATGCGTGAGTTGCTCCCTGCTTGTTTATATACCACATAACAGTGATGTTGTCCGTCTTTACCAATAATTATCCTGGAAGAATGTGGTCCTTGAAGGCTCTCAGAGAATTCTGTACAGCTAACATTTCTTTTTGATTGATATGCAGGTGCATTTGACTCTGGTTCCATATGCCCTGAATGCACTGCCCTGCCAAGTGAGCCCCTCATGCATAGTCTGATGCATCTGTTGTTAGGGTTTGGGCGGCAGGGGGGTAGAGTGAATGGCAGTCCCTTGTTCTGGTGGCAGGCCTCTGCCCACCAAAGGAACTCTGTCTTTATACAAGGAATGATGGGAATCATTGATTCCAGGTCCTGAGAATGTTGACACCATAAGCTTTTTAGATACCATTGTAGTTTCCTCATATGCAGTCTTGCATATAGAATTAGTAGAATGCAAGAGGCCATGAACCCTAGGGCTTGCAGATAGCTGGGTCTCTGTGGCCAGTAGTTTGAAGTAGGCTGTCAAATAAACTTGTTTCTCTGGCGTGAGCTAGGCCATCTGGGAAGTTGCATTCACGCTTGCTCCCAGGAATACAATTTGTTGGCAGGGTACTACGTGAGATTTCTTTTCATTTATTGTGTACCCCAGTGAGGTCAGCAGTTTCTTTACAAATGCCAGATGATTTAATAGTATGTCCTGGCTTTCTGCCTGAATTAGACAATTGTCCAGGTATGAGTATCTCTGAATATTTCTTTGCCTGCAGAATGCAATGACTGGAGCTAGGCACTTTGTGAATACGCTGGGCACAGTGGCTAAGCCAAAGGGCAGTGCAGAGAACTGATAGTGCATGTAGCCTGCTCTGAAGCCTAGGTATTTTCTGCAAGATTCCCTTATTGGGATGTGCAGGTAAGTTTTCTTTAAATCCACTGTTGCCAACCAGGCATGTTTGCCTAGCATGAGAAGCAAATGATGAAGAGTTAGCATTTTGAATTTTGGGATTACCAAAAAAGTGTTTAAGATAGACAAGTCCAGGATAGGATGCCAGGTATTGTCTTTTCTGGGTACCAGGAAAAGTCTTGAGTAAAACCCTTGTCCCCATTCCTCTTCTGGGACAGGTTGAATAGCCCTGATACTTAGAAGATTGAGAACCTGCTGTTGAGCCTCTGCCCACTAATTTAGGGGTAGGTCTGGCCAACCGTTTGGGGTTGGTAAGGAGTGGAAGTGGAATCTGTATCCTTGGGAAACTATATTTAGAACCAATTTGTCTTGGGTAATGAGTTCCCAGTTTTTTGCATGCAGGGCGATCTTTCCCCCTAAAGGAACAGTCAGTTGAGCAGGGCTTGGAAGGTTTAAGATTAAGTCATTGTGACAGTTTACTATAGGGGGTGCCTTACCACTTCCAGCTTTGGAAGAGGGAGCCCCCCACTGCTTAGGCCTGTGAGTACCTTGAGACTGAAGCCTGGGTGGTCTGCTGGTCCTGGGTTTGGACTGAAAAGGCCTGGAAGAGACAGGAAAGGACCAATTTTTATAAGGCCAGCGACTACCAAATCTGGGAGGCTGTACTTGCAGGAAATCTAACAGTTTGCATAGATTTAGCTTTTTCCTCCATCTTTTTAATTACTACTTCTGCTTTGTTACCAAAAAGGCGGTCTTGGTTTAAGGGAGCATCCAGTAATTTAGCTTTAACATGATCTGGTAAAGTTTGCTCCTTAAGCCAAGCATGCCTTCTAAGTACAGACCCAGTGACAGCAGCCCTGCAAGATGCCTCAAAGGAATCAAAACCACATTGCAAAGTGTGTTTACCAACTTGTTCAGCAGAATTCATTAAATCCTGTAATTCTTTATTTTAGCACAGTCAGAAATCATCCTGTAATTCTTTATTTTAGCACAGTCAGAAATCAACATAATTTTCTGTTCAAGTAATCCAGTAATATGCTGCTGATACTTTAACATATGAAACTGGCAGTTTAAAGCACTAATGGCCAAAGTAGCAGAAGTGTATACCTTCTTACCCCATCTATCCAGGGCCCTGGAATCTCTATCAGAGGGGGTAGGGTTTTTGGCAGTAGTAGCCTTAATGCCTTTGGGTCCCTGTGAAATGGTCTCTGGATCCGCAGTAGGATTCTTAAAGAGGAATGTCTGACAGTCAGGTACTCTAATACCTGTCAGGTTTCCTGGGAGCTGGAGGTAACATATCTGGGGCCAGGCTAGATTCCATGAAGGCATCATCTACAATGTCCAGTACAGGAGGGATAGCTAAAGGCCTGTGTTGGGATAGGAGTAAGAAAGTACAGTTGTGTACACTTACCATAAATGTAGATGTTAGAGTGTATTCACTGTTGCAGCCATTACATTTGGGTAATCCTGCTGGCAGGTTGCCCTCAGTTGGCCTGAATTCCAAAGTCCTAGGTCCTGCGTCGGCTGCTGTTGCCCCTTCCCTGACATCAGGTTATCAGGGGTATAAAAGATGCGTCCGACGCCATTTTCTTTAGTTTTTCTTGCCCCAGATGTCACGTGCCCCCTAAAAGGGTAGCCAAAACTTATATATATATATATATATATATATATATATATATATATATATATATATATATATATATATATATATACATATATTAGATATATATACATATATATATATATAAATACGTGCACCAATATAAACTTTACCTTCATATACAAGCAGATACACCACATAGGTTGCATAAATCAGAGAAGGAAAGATACTTTCCATCAGAAGGAAAGGGGGAAGGTGGATGGGTAACCTGGACTGCAACAGTAAATACACTCGAGCATCTACATTTATGGTAAGTATACACAACTGTACTATGTTCTTCGTGTTTCATTGTTGCAGTCATTACATTTGGGTAGAGTCCCAAAGCTATGGATGGGAGGCTGGAGCTAAACAGCATTAGGAGCGGCTATGAGTCCCTGCAGAACTGCAGTGGCAAAGCCTGCCCTGGATTTAGAGTAGAGTGGCAGATGATAGTGCTTTGTAAAGGTGTGCACTGAACTCCAAGTAGCAGCCTCTAAAATGTCCTTGGTTGGTACTCCCCTGAGAAAGGCTGCTAAAGTGGCTGCAGCTCTGGTTGAATGTGGCCTAATGCCCTTAGGCACTGACTTGCCATGGTGTAAGTAGCAGAAACGAATGCAGTGGCCTATCCACTTTGAAATAGTCTGCTTTGAGATAGCCTTTCCTTGTGATCCTGTAGCATATGCCACTAGTAATTGCTTTGTCTTTCTGAAAACTTTGGTTCTGTCCAAGTAGAATCTAAGCTGTCTGTGTACGTCCAAAGAATGCAGAATTCTCTCCCCCTTGTTCTGTGGATTTGGATAAAAAGTTGGCAGATGAATAGTTTGGTTAAGAGCCACACTGGACACCACCTTAGGCATCAATGTTGGGTTTGTCCTCAGAGAGACCCTGTCTGGATAAAAAATGATAAAAGGTTCCACAACCATGAGTGCCTGTAGCTCTGAAACTCGTCTTGCAGACGTTATTGCTAGGAGCAGAGCTGTTTTTCAAGATAAAAACTTTATATCAGCAGTAGCAGCTGACTCAAAAGGAGGCAGGGTGAGTTTTTCCAAGACATAGTTGAGGTCCCATGCAGGCATTGGTGATCTCCCTGGAGGCCTTAAATTTTTGGCTCCTCTGAGGTACTGTTTTAATAAGGGATGAAAAAAGATTGGTGGCTCTGTATTGTAACGAGCCAAAATGGCAGAGGCATGAATTTTAATACATGAAAAAGATAGGCCTTTGTCCAGCATCTCAGTTAAGTATTGCAAAATCTGAGGAATATTTGGCACAGCTGTATCAGTTCCTTGTGCCTGGTTCCAAGCACAGAATCTCTTCCATTTTCCAGCATAAGATTTTCTAGTACTAGGCCTTCTGGCCTCCAAAATGACATCCATCACAGCTTTACTGAGAGGTGTGTTTTGTATGATTACATTATCTGCCATGCTGCCAGGTTTAAAGTCCTGTGCAGGATCTGATTGTTTTGCTGGGACAGTAGATTAGGCATTTGAGGTAAGCTCCAAGCTGGGCATTGAGACAAGTTCTTTAGGATAGGAAACCAGTACTGGCGGGGCCAGTCTGTGGCAATCAGTGTCATTTTTGGCTTCTCCTGTCTGACCTTTAGGAGTACCTTGGGGAGGAGAGGCAGTGGGGTAAAGGCATATACTGATAGGTTTTTCCAGCTGAAAGCTAGGGCGTCCACTTTCCATGCTTGTCTGTGATAAGTCCTTGTGCAGATTCTTTTTAGTTGGTAGTTGTGAGGGGAGGCAAATAGATCTATGTCCGGGCATCCCCATTTCCTTGTTATCATGCTGAAGACTTGTGGATCCAGCTGCCACTCATGGGGATCCATGAGGTTTCTGCTTAGTTAGTCTGCCAGAGTATTATTCCTTCCTGGCAGGAATTGCGCCTGCAGATGTACTTGGTAAGTTAATGCTGTGTCCCACAAAGTCATGGCTAGTCTGCAAAGGGGGTAAGAATGTGTGCCCCCCTGCTTGTTTATATACCTCATGACCGTGGTGCTGTCTGTCTTTATCAGTAGTTGTCCTGGATGAAGTAGGTCCTTGAAGGTTGTCAGGGCATTCTGAACAGCTAGCATCTCTTTTTGATTGATATGTAGATGCATTTGGGTTGAGGACCATGTGCCCTGAATGCACCTTCCTGCCATGTGGGCCCCCCAGGCATACTCTGATGCATCCGTTGTTAGTGTCTGCCTGGCTGGGGGTAATGTGAATGGCTGTCCCTTGTTTTGGTGACAAGCCTTTGCCCACCATCAAAACTCCTTTTGTAGGCAGGGAATTAGAGTAATCATTGTTTCCAGGTTGTGGCAATGCTGAATCCAAACACTTTTTAGGTACCACTGAAGTTTCCTCATATGTAGTCTTGCATATGGAATTAGTAGGATGCAGGATGCCATGAAGCCCAAAGCCTGCGGAATCTTTCTTGTAGACAACTGGGCCTTTGTTGCCAACATTTTGAAATAGGTAGTCAGTTGCCTTTGTTTGTCTGGCGTGAGATAAGCCATCTGGGCAGTTGTATTTAAGCTTGCACCCAGGAATATTATCTCTTGAGAGAGTACTAGTTTTGATTCATTTTCGTTGACTGTGTACCCTAGGCATGTTAGAAGTCTTTTCACAAATGCCAGATGCTGTAGAAGAATGTCCTTGTTCTCTGCTTGAATTAGACAGTCATCCAAGTAAGGATATATACGTATTCCTCTGTCTGCAGAATGCAATTACTGGTGCCAGGCACTTTGCAAAGACCCTGGGCGCAGTAGATAAGCCAAAGGGCAGTGCAGAGAATTGGTAATGCATTGAGCCAGCCTTGAATATGAGGTATCTTCTGCATAATTGTCTGACTGGGACATGCAGGTATGCCTCTTTTAGGTCTAGATTCATCAGCCAAGCATTCTTGCCCAGCATGGGCAGAAGCTGCTGCAAAGTCATCACCTTGAATTTTGGTATATCCAGGAATGTGTTCAGAATAGATAGGTCCAGTATTGGTCTCCAGGTCTTGTCCTTTCTGGGTACCAAGAACAGTCTTGAGTAAAATCCTTGTCCCTGCTCTTGCTCTGGTACTCGTTGAATGGCCCCCATGTCCATGAGGGATGAGACTTGATTTTGTGCCTCTGCCCATTGATTTTTTGGCAGATCTGGTTAGCCGTTTGCCTTTGGCAGGGTATGG
This sequence comes from Protopterus annectens, assembly GCF_019279795.1. Lineage (NCBI taxonomy): Eukaryota > Metazoa > Chordata > Ceratodontiformes > Protopteridae > Protopterus > Protopterus annectens. Next base: position 1,064,353,224 of record NC_056746.1, on the reverse strand, counting down.
AAATGGAACTTGTACCCTTGTGACACGATATTTAGAACCCACTTGTCCTGGGTTATTAATGTGACAATTTTGAGAAAAAAGTGGTAATTTTCCCCCCTAAGGGTGCTGCCAGGAGACAAGTGCTTGGTGCAGGCAGGGGGAAGTCATTGGGATTGTTTCCTGTATGGTTGTGATTTGTCTTCTCCAACTTTGGAGGTAGAAGCACTCCACTGCTTTTACCTGTAGGAACCTTGCGTCTGGGATATGCCTCTAGGGCGTCTGGATCTGCCCCTTTGAAGTCTGTCTGACACAGGAAAGGACCAACTCTTTGTAGGCCAGTGTCTACTAAACCTAGGTGGTTGTACTTGTAAAAAATCTTTGACAGTTTGCATAGATTTAGCTTTGTCCTCCATTTTAACACCTCCTCTGCCTTAACACCAAACAAAGTATCATGCTGTAAAGGTGAATCTAATAATTTAACTTTGACATGATCAGGCAGATTTTGTTCCTTTAACCAAGCATGCCTCCTAATTACAGAACCCGTAACTGCGGCCCTGCAGGAGGCCTCCAAAGAATCAAAACCACATTGCAAAGTATGCTTTCCAACTTGTTCAGCTGCATGCAATAAATCCTGCATTTCCTTGTTTTCTGCACATTCAGAGTTTAATAACATTTTCTGTTTAAGCAATGCCATGACATGTTGCTGATATTTGAGCATATGAAACTGACAGTTTAAGGCCCTTATAGCCAAGATAGCAGATGTGTAAACCTTTTTTCCCCATCTATCCAGTGCCCTAGAATCTGTCAGAGGGGGTAGGGTTTTTTGCAGTGGAAGCCTTAACTCCTTTGGGACCCTGTGAAATACTTTCTGGGTCTGCAGCAGGGTTTTTAAAAAGGAATTTATGAGAGTCAGGAACCCTGTAATATCGGTCAGGCTTAACAGGAGCTGGAGGTAAGGGGTCAGGGGTAAGACTAGACTCCGAAAACACATCTACAATATCCAACACAGTTGGAATGGCTAGTTGCCTGTGTTGAGGTAGTAAAAGGAAATCCCTGAGCCTCTTTTTAGATTCTGAAAAATCTTGGCTCTCCCAGTGGAAATGCTCCCTTGTGGTATGCAAGGTTTCCCCAAAAGAATAGTCCCCTAGAGGAGAGGCTGAAGGTATAGATTCTTCAGCATCAGAATCCTCATTGGGGGGGTGGGGGTGGGTGGGAATTTTCCTGATCAGAAGAGGAATCAGAAGAAATAGAAACCTGATCTGAAATTTCATAGTCAGTCTCTTGCCTAGGCCTCATATCAGGAGGGGGATGGGAACCCCTGATCAAGGTAATTAAGACTTCGGCCATTTTGAGCATCTGTTTTTTGGGCATAGAGGCCCATCCACGTGGCTCTTCAGTTTGTTTCTTTGCTTTAGAAGGTGCTTTAGTCTTTGCTTTTGAAGCTGAGGTTGGTTTAATGTAAAGATGTTTAGGTCTGAATACACCCTCAGAAGCTGGTGCCTGCTCAGCGGCTCCAGACCCATCTGAAGGAATAGTATCCGAGGCTCCAATACCTTGAGTTTCCAGTGGCATGACCGACTCCACGTGGGAGTCGGTAGCGGCCTGCGACTCTAAAGTAGAGGGCGTCACGGGCTGCGAAAATGCCTGAGAACCGGCAAACCGGTGACTGGCTTAGGAGAAGCTTCATCGGTTTTGGGCCTCAGTTGTCTTTCTCTCTCCATTTCTTTGCATTTTTTGTGAACTCCGGTAGTTGGATGGCTATCCGACACTTCTGGATAATTAAACTGGCGTCCAAAATAGTTTAAAGCAAAATCATACCGATGCTTAATAGTGCATTGGTTAAATCTAGCACAAAACCGACAACCAGCAACGTTGTGATCAGGGCCTAGGCAAGGAATACAGTAAGAATGAAAATCCTTATGAGGTATTTGCTTTCCACAAGAAATACAATTATTAACTTTTTCTGACATCGGTCTGGAGCAAGAAAAAAGTTTCCCCAATGGGGTACTTAGCTTTATTGAAGACTTCGGATCTGAAACTCTAACGCGAAAATCTCAGGAGTCAGCCGACCGGCACTTGCAAACTGCTTCTGCTTCGGGCACTACGCGGCAAGAAAGACTAAAGAAAATTGTGTCAGCCGCATCTTTTATACCCCTGACGACCTGACGTCAGGGAAGGGGTGACAGCAGCCGACGCAGGAGCCAGGAATTCAGGCCAACTGAGGGCAACCTGCCAGCAGGATTACCCAAATGTAATGACTGCAACACTGAAACACGAAGAACATTTCCCTAAACCTCTTTTTAGAGTCAGAGTAATTCTGGCTTTCCCAGCGGAAATGCTCCATAAGAGTATGCAAAGTTTCACCAAAAGAGAAATCTTCTGAGGGGGAAGCAGAGGGAATGGAGTCCTCTGCATCAGACTCCTCACAGGTAGATCAGGGCAAATCCTGGTCATCAGAAGAAACAGAAATATCAGAATCCTGATCTGAAGAATCAGAAGGAAAATCAGTTCTAGGTCTCTTAGAGGGAGAAGGGTGGCTTCCCCTGATTAGAGTAACAAGGTCTTCAGCCATTCATATCATTTGTTTTTTAGGCATAGGGGCATAACCATGCGGTCTGGGCGTTGATTTTCTAGGCGTGGATAGAGTTTTAGGCCTTGAAGAAGAAGATGGTGCCGGTTTGATATGCAAGTCAATAGGTCTGAATACACCCTCAGAAGCCGGTGCCTGCACAGCGGCTCCGGACCCATCCAAGGTAGACACTTCCGCAGGTTCCACAGTTGAAGCATCTCGTGGCATACTGGACTCCGTATGGGTCTCAGTAGAGGCCTGCGAATCTGACGTAACGGGTATCAGGGGCTGCGAAAGCGCCTCACTGAGTACCGGCGAACTGGCAACTAGCTTAACTGAAGCGTCGGCAGCTTTGGACCTATTCAGTCCATCTCTGTCTTTTTCTTTACATTTTTTCGGAATGTCGGTAGTCGGATGGCTTACCAAAGCCACTTCTGGATAATTGAACAGAGTACCAAAATAGTTAGATGCAAAAATGAACAGACGACGAATAGTTCGAGGATTGAACAAGGAAAAAAACTGACAGCGAGGGGTGTTGTGGTCTGGGCCTAAGCAAGGAATGCACTACGAATGAAAATCTTTATGAGGTATTTGCTTTCCACATGCAATACAATTGTTAACTTTTACTGACATCGGTTTAGAGCAAGAAAAAGGATCCCCAATGGGGTACTTAGCTTTTTCGAAGACTTCGGATCTGAAATTCGAAAACGAAAATTTCAGTACTCGGCCGACCGGCACTTGCGACCTGCTTCTACTACCGCACGGTAAGAAAGACTGATGTAATGGTGTCGGCTGCATGCTTTATACCCCTGACTACCTGACATCATGGAAGATGAGACGGCAACCAACGCAGGACCCAATACTTTGATAATCAGGCTGACTGAGGGCTATCTGCAAGCAGATAACCCAAATGTAATGACTGTAACAGTGAAACACGAAGAACATCCTATGCTACCAACACACACACAAAACACAAACTCCTCAAAAAAAAAACCTACTCACAACCTGGAGCTCAAGAATCACAATGTGTTGGAAGCCACGGCAAACAAGATCTGAGGGTTGGAAGGTAGTGGTGGTGTATTATGGGTAGGGGGAGGAGCTTGGAGCTCAGAGCAGATGCTTGTGAAGTTGCCGGCTTGAAACCATTACGGAACCAATACCCACAGGTTGAAGATCAAATTAAGTAAACAACTTCAGATGCAACTGTTTCTAGTTTACGCCAATGACAATGCATTCACCCTTGTAAAACCCAAGATCACAGCACATTAACATTAAACTGCCTTTTGTCTAGTCTTTCTTCTCATTATACTACAAATCCTATATTTCTTAGGACAGAAAAGTACTTGTTCACTTAAATATCTAACACACACACACACACACACACACACACACAACAGTCACTGCAAAAACTCACCCCATATTCAAAATACTTGACTACACAAAACTGTTTTACTATAGATAGCATGCAATTCATATTATGAAATAATTCATACAAATACTGTTAACAAAAATTGTTTTACTTAGTTATTTTCCCCCTTTTACTGCCCTTCTAAACACTAATGACAAAGTGGGGTACATACTTTACGTATACTCAAGTTTAAGAAAAGTCAACAGAAGTCCAGTTTTTCTCAGCCACTTTTTCTTCAAAGCCATATTTCACAATTCTGATTGATGCTTCACAGCCTCCCATTTATACACTGATTTCAGTGTTGCAGGTCTTCTTTCTGTTCATCGCCATCCTCCAACACCAGACAATGGTTAAAGTCCAAGGTACTCCTGATCCTTCTAATCAACTTTTTTTTTTTTATCTGTCAAGTATTTCTCTTTGGAACATTGGAAAATGTTTCACTGGCAAAGTGTCTCTATGGGCTTTACTGTCAGAAGAATGAGAAGCAGTGTCCTCTTCTGTTTGCTGCCTCACTTTTTTGTTGGATAAACTTTTTTTTTTTTTTATATCTTATTAGTTTTACAAATTCCAGAAATAACATACAAATACATCAAATATAAACTGAACATATAAACATACTATACACTAATGGATAAACTTTTTTTTTTTTTCTCTTCAGCCTGTTCTGCATGAAAAAATACTCTGAAGACAGATGGATGCAAAAGCTTGAATCTCACACCTGCCCCTTAATATTCTCTGATTGCTGGGATAAATGTGCTACTCTTGTGCCTGGTGTACAGTGAATAATCATTTTCCACAAGCACTCTACAGTCTCCAATTTTTAATACGTTTCCCTTCTCCATACTTTTGTCAGGATCAACTCTTTCTGCTGGTATGATTGCATCTTTACTAATATAAGTCTTGGCTGTTTTCTCATGGCCAGGATTGGAGCATACATCACTTGCTCTTTCAATTACCAAATCCTGTTGTGGAACACAACTAAAGAGGGCTGAAAGGAGCAACAACAACTCCTAGTAACATTTAAATAAGCTTCTCTTGAAAAACACGTCATCAATCTAACCCAATCAAATTAGTAATTTGATTAAGTTAGACTGATCACGTGATGGCTGGCATAATGGTTAAGGTGTTTACCTCACAGACACAAGGTATAGGGTTTAATTCTCAACTTGAAGAAATTCACTAGGCTTAAAATGGCCAAGAATGGCAGCTAGCCTTGTATTTACCTATGATCCAATGTGAGGGAGCACACCTCTCTCAGTTTTTAGGGGGTTGGTATAGATGTTTACCTCATAGACACAAGGTGCAGAGTTTGAATCTCACTTTTGGAAAGGAAATTGGTTAGCCTTAAAATGGCCCACAAGTGCAGCTAGCCTAGTACTTACCTATGAGCCTATAAAGAATGTAGGAACTCTTGATTGCACCCCCTAACACTATGCAACCTGGAGCAACTGTCCCCTTCGCCCTATCTTTTCTATGTTACTGGCTTAACCTTTTTAGTACTCTAGACAACTTTATGAATTTTATGAAGTGTTAGTCTTGATAATTGTTCACCATCTGGTGCATCGCAATATTTTATTGTGGACTCTAAGCCAGCACAAAGACTTTCTGCCAAACATACCTCACTTGCAACATTCAGAGGAAATGCCCAATAGATGGGATGAGGGTAGAGGTCTGATCTGTAAGGCAAAACAGTTCTGTGGTCCCAGGCTCAAATGATGATGATGATCATCTGTGTAGCTATATTCAGGCTTTTTTGACAGTCTATGAATGATGGAGTAGAAAATGCTACAATGCATTTCCTATTTCAAGAAGTTGTGGTTATGTGACTGGAGCATCATTTGATGAGGTGGTGATTGAGCATCCATCCAAACCTGTGATCTGTGAGGTTGGCAAACTGTCCAGTTATGAGCAGACACAAATGTTCTATGTGTAGAACTTCAGTGAGGGAACCTACTTCTTAGACAGAAACAGACTTCTGAGCAATTAGCACTGTGATCAGCAATTGCTGCTTTGAGAGAGAACAGTACTGGCACCTATGTGGTCTAAAGGTGTGGGCCCAAGCCTGTGGAAGGACACTGATGCTGGAAATATAGGGTGCTAAACTGCTATTGATACAGGAATTTGAAAGGGCATACATTAGTATAGCTATAAAAAGGTTAGAAGGCATTTAATGTTATAACTGAGAGTAAACTGAAAGGTCTCTAGGAGTAGAAGACTGCCTCTAACTTAGATTTTACAAGGCTTCAGTCACCTGTGGTTAGTCAAAACTTCCTTGGTTTATGCATGAAAGCATGTTAGGCATTAGAAAGGTCAGAAGGTGAACGCAAGTCTGGGGGCTCTAATTTGATCAGGATGGCTGCAAAAAAGCCATTCAATGCACAAAAGGTGAAATTAATGTAGGTGTATATGGGACAAACAGACACAGCAGAAAAAGAGCAGGTACCAGTATAGATACAGACATCGAGATCTCTTACAACAGACATCTGGATCTCTTCCAACTGTTGTACCATGATGATTGCAATATATAATGACTGGTTGAAAGTGAAGTCCTACAATAACACATTTATAAAAAACCCAGAATCCTGAAATTTCTTGGCTAGGCTTGTAAGGGCCTCGGGGTCAGTACCCTAGTAACTTCCTATGATCCTATGACATACAAACACACACTGAAAGTGAAGCCTTCACTTAATGGCCAACACCAGTGAAGGAATAGCTCAAGCAGATGCAGCCAAAAGACCAGATAGTGGGGCTGTAAACAGGATTGTGCTGCTGCTCTATGAAATGTCCTGGCAATGGCACTTTTTAGGACTTTTAAGGTGTCTGTCACTATTCCTATGCCCATTTTTAGCTCAGAGGCCTTTACTTTTCCTACCAATAGATTTGTAATGCAATAGTTTTGTGGGATAAGAAGTTATTTCAAGTTTTCTCTCTATCAGTGTTTCTTCGCTGCTAGACTGAAAATGAAATCAAACTACAAAGACAGCAGCACAGTATTCCAGCTCCAAGCAAACAAGCAGCAGAATGGTCACTATGAGGTTTAATCTGCTTTCCGGTAACACACTATGACAATCCTGAGATAGAAAACAACCACATCTGTACATGATCAGTCCAAAGGCAAGCCAGAAACTTTACAAAGAAATAAAATGCAAAATTTTAGGGAGCTGAACAATATAATAGGCTGCATTTTATTGAATGGCAAGAAAAGTGTAAAATGTGTGAAAGGATCACTTTTTATACAGTGGATGGAGAGACTACAATGCTAATGCAGGATAGTGAAAAGTGTGGAAAAAGTGGCAAAAAGATAAACCATTACAATATCTCAAAAATTTCAAAATGCTCTGCCACCATATTAAAAAGAAAATAAATGAAGACAAAAAGATACTGTAACAACATTCAGAGCAATAGTAAACAGTCATAAAAAAATCTGTTTATTCATTAAAGAAATCTTACATCCCAGCCGAAACTTCAACCCTAACCCCTTTTCCCAATAACTCGCCACTCAAAACTGCAATAGAATTCAACTCTTATTTCACAGACAATATAGCATCCCTAACCAAGGGTTTCTGAATATCTAATCCCACTCATACCCAACAGTCATATATCACCACATCCACTTACAAACAAAAGCCAATATCCTATATAAAACTATGCACACTCAAACCATCTCGGTTTCAGCTTATGACCTTCCAAATGAGCATCTTAAAGCAGCAGCCAATAACACTGCGTATCATATCTCATTCCAAAATCCTTATAAATAGGTCAGTCCAGAAATCCCACATTCCCCATCTCTGGAAATAATCACCATTAATTCCTGTACACAAAGGAACAACTTCAACAGACACCTCTAACTTCAGACCTATAGCAATCAGACACCTCTAACTTCAGACCTATAGCAATCGTATCCCCCTCTCCAAAATACTTGAAAAATGTTTTCAAAAACAATTAAACTATCTCCTGCAGGAAGAACTATCCCCCACACAACATGGCTTCCATCCCTCCCTAGCACTAACACTGCACTTCTAACCTTTACAGATACTGCCAATAAAACTACAAATAGCAGCAAACTGGTCAACTCCTTACTTCTAGGCTTGTCTAAAGCCTTTGACACAGTTTGTCACGGCAAACTTCTACTTCAAATGTTCTGACTAGGTCTATAAAAGCCCAACCTTCTATGGTTCAAAAGCTACTTGTCCAATAGTTATCAGTAAAACGTAGTGGCGGCTGGTGACTTCAAATTAAGGGGAGGCTGCAGGAGAACCTTGATGGGGGTGGAGCCAACTAGGAAGGGGTGAGGTTAACTTCACAGGGTGGGGCTAAGATACAGTGTGGTCAGCACTGATCGAGCTTACCACTTTACATAAAATAACTGCTCAATCACTACTGCACATGCTGAACAGTCTACCAAATACTAGACTAAATCACATTTTAGAGCTAATGAGGTGCTTAGGTTATGATATAACAGCACAAAACGTAAACATCTCTGAGCAGTAAAAAAGTGGTTGGTCTTGACTGCATAAAATATAGAGTACACATGATGTAGTAAACATACACTGTACTGTATCAGGTAATCTGCATTTTGTACAGTGCCAAGTGAAAAGTAAGGAGATTTGGAAATCCCACTGTACTATCTTAATTTATTACAGGTTCATATGTTGGTACTGGGCTATCTGCCCAAAGGCATATATTTGCCCAGCCACGTTGTGCGGTATTCACCACCCCTTTAGTAGTTCCCTAGACCCTTGTACTAGCAGCTAGTACCCTTGGCCCCTATCTAGTAGTGCTGATGGTGTGATCCCGGTGTGAACTTTGTTACCCATCCACTCATCAAGGTTCCTCTTGAAGAGTGATAGTGAGGGGCTCTGTCTTATGTAGATCGGGAACCTGTTCCATAGTAAGGGAAGTCTCTGCGAAGGGAATCTATCCCTCCAGCATGTTCTATTCATTGTTGTGTTGAGGTTTATATCCCTAGAGCGTGTAGCTCAAGTAGATTTGGTTTTGCTAAGATGGAGCATGTTCAACAATTCTGGGTTGGACATGGCTCTGTACGTTAGACAGAGATAGCCTCTGAGAAAGCGGTATGCAACAGAGAACAGTCTTAGCTTTTTCAATCGTGCTGCATAGGGCAACTGTTTGAGGCCAGTAATCCTCTTGGTTAGGTACCTTTGTGGTCTCTCCAGCTGCTGGAGATGTCTAGCCAGGTACATTCCAATTGGTGCATTGTACTCAATAATGGGTCTGATGAGGGAAGAGTAGAGGGGCACCATTACATCCTTAGATCTTGATTCGAACCCTTTCGTGATCAGATGGGTCACATAGAAGGATTTCCTAACCACTTTGGCAACATGGTTATCAAAGGAAAGCTGACTATCTACTTGGGTCCCTAGATCCCTTATTTCTTCTTCAGATTTCAGGGGATTACCTCCTGTGTTGTAGTTTGCGGGTACTCTGTTTTTTCTAAAGGAGATTACTACGCATTTTTTTGCATTTAGCTTGAAACCATGGCTTTGACACCATGCATCAGTCTCATTTAGGCCCTTCTGGAGGATCTCCATGTTGGCCAGAGACTCTATTATAGCACCCAGTTTGCAGTCGTCCGCAAACTTCGTCAGCCACAGCCCTTCCGTGCTTGCCTGTACTTCTGAGAAGTATATGCCAAACAGGAGGGGCCCCAGGACAGAGCCCTGAGGCACACCACTCGTTACTGGTCTGGATTCGGACATAGATCCCACTACTCTTACTTTATGGGATCTGTCTGACAGCCAGTTTGCGATCCATCTTGTGACTTATGGGTTTATGCCCAGGCTGATGAGCTCATCAATAATACCTGAATGGGGAATGGTGTCAAATGCTTTAGCAAGGTCAAGGTAAGCTGTGTGTACCTCCTTTCCCTTATCTATAGCCTGAGTAACTGTCTCAAAGAAATCCACCAGGTTCAGGAGGCATGATCTGCCCTTGACGAAGCCGAACTGTGTGGGGTCCAGCGACTGGAGGTTCCCAATCTCTCCATTTATGAGTTCCATAATGATTCGCTCCATAGCCTTACAGATCAGACTGGTCAGGCTTATTGGTTGGTAGTTCCCAGGGTCAGTTGTGGCTCCACCCTTGTGTAGAGGGACCCCCATTGCTGTGCGCCATTCTATGGGCACATATCCTATGGACAGGCTGAGATTGAACAGGGTATTAAGATGCAGGGTTAATTCCTTTTGGAGCTCGCATATGACACAGCCTGGGACACCATCTGGTCCCATGGAGGCAGTGTTTTTAGCTTTAGAGCCTTGTTAACCAACGTATCAGTAATAATTGGACTTGCACAATCCCCTAGAATGGTAATAGGCCCTGTAGGTGGTGAGGGGGTTGGCACTGAACCTGTCAGCCAAGATGCTGGCAATGTCAGAAGGGTCAGTGTATTTTGTTCCATTTTGTACTAGCTCAGAACAGACCTGAGCGTTGCCATTTAGGTTTTTGACGTAGCCATATTAAGCCTTATGGTTATCCTTGGCAACTTTCTTTTCAAAATTAGCTTTAGTTGACTTGATGAGGGCCCTCAATTTCTTACTAATGCTGATCAGGGATGATTTTTCTACTTGAGATTTGGCCTTTTTTTGTACAAGTCTCCTCTTTTATTGTAAAGCTTGCTTATGGCCGGGGTCCACCAGACTGGTTTCTTCTTGCTTGAGGAAGGAGTCTTGGTTTTATTTGGGATAGCACAGTCCATGCAATCCTGAAGATGCATATAGAGTGCCTTGGTGTAGGATTCCACATCCTGGATATCATTATCCTTCTGCAAGGGAATAGTGAAGCTTTCCACTTCGGATGCAAGTAGTTTGAAGTTTGCTTTGGAAAGGTTTTTGACTATGGTTTCTTTGATTGGGGGAGGTGGAGGAGTGAGGATGTCCAGGGTTATCAGTTTGTGGTCAGATCTGACCAAGGAGGGGGTGATAACGGGTGTGGGTCAATGGGCACCCATATTTGTGATGATTAAATCCAATATGTTGTCCCCTCTAGTGGGGGAACATACTAGTTGTTCAAGGGCATTTGAACTTATAAATTCTATGAATCGCTGAGCATAGGAGTTGGAACATTGGTAGTTCGCCCAGTCTATACCAGGGTAGTTGAAATCACCCAAGATTATGGTGTTGGGTAGGACCTTTATATTTTCCAATGTCTCAAGGAATGCAGAGTGAGCATCTTGGGACATGGTGGGCGATCTATAACCGGCTACGACTTGAAATGTGGTTTTGCATGCTGATAGTTGCGCATGGATGATCTCTAGGGCATCATGCTGTGCTACTAACCTGGAGATATGGGTATCCTTGATGAATATGGATACACCTCCACCCTTTGTACTGCGATCCGGTAACTGAGGCCGGAAGGTATGATATAAATTGTAACCTGGCAGTGCTGGGTTGCTGTCTTGAGCCTTGAACCAGGTTTCCGTCACTGCACAAACATCGATTTTCTCCATGCTGAGGAGAGCCTCGACTGTGTGCATTTTGAGGTTGAGACTTCTGGCGTTGAGTAGCATTACCCTTAGTTTTTGGTTACCTGTGCTGGTTACAGTGGTTGGTTTGTCCTTTGAGCCTTGCCTAAAAAAGGCACTATGGGGATGGGAAGAGCCTTGGCCAGTATTCGAAAACCTAGGGGTGACAGGTGCAACCCAACTTTGGCAAAACAGCGAGGCTGGTCTATCATGTCATCCCAGGCAGACAGACACTGGATCCCCTTAGAATGACACCAGAAGCTTAGCCAATTGTTGAAATTGATAATTTTGTCTTTGTATTGTGGTATCATTCTAGGTGAAGGTAGTATGCTACTCAAGGTCAGGGTCATACCAGCTTGGGCTACATGATCAGAGAGCTCCTCAATGTCTCTTTTCATGCAGTACAGGGAGGTACGTCTTAGATCATTCACACCGACATGTACAATGACAGCGTCATACTTGTACTTGTTCTGGAGTGACCTAAGTGCCTGTGTTATGTGGCGGATCCGAGCACCCGACAGGCAGCTGACAGTAACCTTCTCCTTGTTCAGCCTGGTGAGTGGAACATCCATGTGCCTTACTATAGAGTCTCCTATTACTAGCGTGTTAGGTATGGTGTTTTGCCTTAAGGGCTGTTGTGAGGCACACTGCTGAGGTGAATTGTGTGTTTTCTGGCTTGTGTTTGGGGCTGCAGGTTGCTTGCTTGTCTGCTTTGATGGGCACTGTTTCTTTTTCAGATTGGTACCTAGTGCCTCTGAATATGTTTTTGTGTATTTATGCGTACGTTTTGCTGGTGCTTGTTTTGTAGATTCATGTGTGACAGGTGGTGTGATGCAAGTGTGTCCCTTATCCTCTTGACTGTCTGTTACAGTCATGGGTTGAGAGCGCTTATCCTCCAGTCTGGCTGTGTATTTGCATCTCTCACAAGTGTCTGTGTCTAGAGGTAAGAGGAGAGGGTTGTCTGTATACATGAGGCAGTTGTGACACTGCCTCAGGATGCCCAATTCCACCAGATGAACTGGAGAGTACACCTGAAGCTGACCTCTGGACATGCTTTGAAGAGTAAATTGAACTTAAGTCCTGTGGACAATCGAGGGTCTTATGCTATATTATAATAGTGCTGTCTAGGAAATTTGGAGAATAATAGTGCTGTCTAGGAGATTAGGACAAGTGCTGATTTCTGTTTTGCAAGTGCTGCAATAAGAGCAGCTGATCTGAAGCACTTGAGTTGAGGCTTGCCTAGTTCTAAGGGAAAATTTACAGTGCAGACTTTGTGGGGCTGGGAATAGTATACCCCAGCTAACCGGCGCTGCCTGACACTGCTCTTTGCGCAAGACCACTCAAAAAGAGAGTTTCAGGGTTTTTCCTCTAGATAAGTGAGGAAAATGAGTACAAGAGCTGTTTTTCTCTAAGCAAGTGAGAAAAGTAAGTACAAAAACTGTTTTCCTCTAGGTAATGAGGAAGATAGAGTGCTATAGTAATTAGTAGCTTATTTAGTGCTTACAAGTTCTGAACAAATGCTGAGCATGAACAAGCAAATTTAAGTGCTAAAACTAAGAATCTGTATCTGCACTAGATGAGTTACAGGACAGAAACAAGTGCAAATACAGGCTTTCAAATCAGAAAGTTGAGAGAGATGGAAGAGATTGCCCAAACGGCCAATAACTACAAATTCTGGGCCAGAACCACTACTTATGTGGTAGACAGGTTACCTAGTGCTTACCACTCCCACTGATGAGCTAGAAGGCTTCCCTCCAACACAGAAAGGCTTGGGGGACTCAGAAGCTTACATACAGTCCTGGATACAGCAAATCTGTATCTGGAACACTAGTTACAGGAAAGGTAGGAAACAGGCTTACAGTTTTTTTTTGTTTTGTTTTTTTTACAGAAAAGTAGCAAAAACAGTAGTAAAAAAACAATTCACATGCAGTGCAAGATGGCACACGAGTATGCAGCAATATTAGACCAAACACAGTTTAAAAAAATGCAATTAAATTAAAAAGGACTAAAAGCAAGTGCAGAAAGAGTTTATTAGGTAGAATGCGGTAAAGAGATGAGACGGGGGAGTGTCCCAGATCAAATCTACAGTGGGGCGGGCAACTGCAAAAGCCACCAAATTTAAACTACAAACCAAAAATAGGGAGAGTGGGTGGGACAAAACAGTTTCAACAGAGATCTAAGCAAAAACTAACAGTACAAACTTTAAAACCAAAAAAATAGTCTCAGCTATGTATATTTGCCGATCAGTCTCTCAGAACAGTGAGACAACAGTTTCAACACAGATTTAAGCAACAATTAAACTCTATAACCAAAAAAATATATATACTCAGCTCTGTATAATTGCAGATAATATGTAAAGCAGTTTCTCAGAACACTGAGAATTATTATGGTTCATAGGTTAGTACTAAGCTAACTGTCCTTGAGAGCCATTTTAAGCCTAGTCAATTATCCCTTGTGAGACTCAAACCCTGCACCTTGTGTTTGTAAGGCAAACACCTTAACCATTAGGCTGGCCTCCCAACCATTATTCACAATTCAAGGTCATTCCAATGCCTAATGTGCCAGTGGTGGTTCTGAGAGACACTGACACAGGCTTGTATGACAGTTGACTTTACCAAAATACACATTAATCTTGCAAAGCCAGAATTACAACAGTAAACAGCAGGGCCAGTCAACCCATTTCATTCACAAACAACCCCCCCATTACCGAACAAAATAATCTGCTTTGACCCTGCCAGGATTAAATTAACACGAGACAAAAAAAGGATAAAAAAAACAACACTTATTAATATGTGTATTTTTTCATATACACAATAGCAAGAGTTAAAGCTTGTGGTCGATCTTATTTCACTCAAATGCACATTACCCTTGCAAAGCAAGTCAGAAGTACAACAGTAAGGTCAGTCGTTTTGCATACAGATACTAGGCATAGCCCCCAGCCAAATTGCCTACCCACAATATCGGCTTTAAGCCTACAAGATTTAAAATAATGAAAAGAGAAGGCAATGGTTACATTACTGTATTTCTTTAGCATCACAAATTTAAGAACTTGTAGGTGATCTTACTTCAGTTCCCTCATGCACATTTTAGTTATGCAAGGCTAGAGTTTCAACAACAAAACATCCACCCACCATCCTAATCTATCCTGACTGACCCCTGCAAAAAGATTAAGTTAAAAACAGTTCATCCACAAATAGCCTCCAAAACACTTTGCGTACCTAGTATCTGTTTGACCCCTGCCAGGATATTTTAGAAAAAAAATACACTCACAGTCAAGCAGCCTCCTGCCTCCTTAGTATCTGGTTAACCCTGCCAGGATATTATATTAAAAATAAAAGTCACCAACAACCCCCAAAAACACATAAACCACTAGTGTATCTGGTTGACCTTAACAGTGTATTATATTAAAAAAAGAATATCATCAACAGACCCCAAAACACACAGACCCCTAGTACCTGGTTGACCCTGCCAATGTATTATATTAAAAAGGAAGCCATCAAAAGCCCCCAAAACACACAGAACCCTGGACTGAGCCTGAAAAATGATGCTGAAAATTTATGGTAAACCCCGCGATCTACACTGTAGAGCAAGACTGGTATGCTTGTGTCCTAACATCTAACGTGACGGACAGCAAAGTGATGAAACGGTATCAGGCTGCTATCAACTAGGGGTGCTGAAAAATAATAGCCCCCTGAACGATATTTATCATCTAAATACTTGTAATCAACATACATTTCACAACTTGGCTGGAATAGTTGCCTGTTGTTTACTCTTCAGGATAAGGAGTTATGACAAAATAAAAGCAGAGAAACAGAGGGCGTCTTCAGCTAATAGTGATGTATGACAGCACTTGTTGGCAGTAGTGTCACTTGTGCTCTGTACATTATAACCAGCCATGTTAATAAATTAGTTAATACTGAGCTCAAGCATATGGGCATCATTCTGCAGAAAACAGTGAGGAAAAAAAGGAATCCTCACTGAGGTATTACAGATTAATAACATACACAACCAGGAGCTAGCTTTATTTCCTACAGCCATATTAATAAGACGAGTAAATGTGATTATAGATTACGCACTATACAGAAATTAATAAAACTCCACACAACTGCATACAAAATGCATACCACAACTGATATCCCAAATAAACATGCAGTAAAATATTGCCCTAATTTCACATCTGCCACTTGTGGATTTATTTTAGTAAACCATTTACAATGAATATATATTTTTCCAAAACTTATTGTGGAGAATGACATGCAAAACATTAGGAAAGGCATAACAATCTAAACAGAAATTTGGTTTCTGTTCACTGAATACGAGGAATGCAAACTACACACACAGCCAGCTTAACCTCCTTTAGTTTTGGTAACAAAAGCATAATGCAAAATCAATAAAGTACCTCTAAGAATTAAATAAACAATTTCACTCTGAGAAATGAAGAGTGAATTAGGCCCAAGCTGGAGAACTGGTTTTGTTTCACAAATTCTGAAGTATTGCCACATTCTGACTGCCAACCCTGAAATAACCAAAGAAATACCTGAACACATCTTTGTTACAGAATACTAACATTAGATACGCAGACTACCTAGACTTCTGTATGGGTTCCTGAGTATCTGTTGGAACTGCTGTGAGCATTGCTCTTACCTACAAAACATCTGCATACATTTTACTCTGCTAAAATAACTTATTTTTCATAAATAGAATGGACAGGATTTGAAAGGCAAAACTAAAAAGAACCAGATAAGCAAGTCTGGAAGAAGTCCTGTTGTTTGAAGTCTATTTTCTAAACAATAGCACATTGAGTAACAATTTATCAAACAAAGCTGAATAGACAGATTTTTCTAAAAATAGACATATTTTTGTGAGATTTTCACAAAGGAAACATTTCTTTGCAGATATAGTCACCCTACAGGTGATTAAAAGGGATTGCTTTTTGGTTAAAAGTTGGTTAGTTACTTACTCCTCTCCATCCAGTAGCCCTTCTTCTGTTGTTATTAATGTTATTATATCATTCTCAGCGCCTCAGTCAACCACTGTCCGAGCTAAATTACGAACTCTATATAATCCAAAGTAAGTACTATTACGAACTGTTTCTCACTTTTTTCCCCAGCACTCAAAGCCCGGGAAGAGAGCGAGAAACAATCAGTAGCCTCCCAGCCATCCACATCACGTACATGACTGTGGACGTGGCAGTCCGATCTCCTTCCAGTTTACTGCGGTTCCAAACCGCATAGACTTCTGGGCATCACACTGATGACTTCTCTTCTTAATCCAGACTGCTTTTTACAGCAGTCTGGATTTAAAGAAATTCGTTTTTTTTTTTAACCTGGAACCCGCTGAGCATGCGCGGCTCGAGGTCTGGAACTTTAACAGACTCGCAGACAGTCACAGCTAAGCAGGAAGTGAGTATACAAAAGTATACCACACTAAATATTTTATTTTTTAAAATGTTATTTCTTTTTTTTCTCTTCATAGCTGGGGTGCTGCAGTCCAATGGCACGAGCCACCACTGGTAAAACGGCAGTCCACTCTCTCTCCATACCTCCCAGTCATCACCAGTGTACCACAAGGTTCTACCCTTGGTCTTCTCCTCTTTTACATATTAACACCCTCCACACATCAGCACAACAGGCAATAGAATACAATACACAGATGACTCCATATTCATACCACATCTGACAACCTGGACCATCTCAAAAAAATACTTGGAAAGCTTTAACACACTGAAATATGGCTTTGCAATTCACAGCTCATATACAACCCTACCAAATAATATTTTTCTTCCCCGAATCCCCCTCTCATGAAAAAACAAAATTTTAATCTCATAATAGAACGATTGAAGTCACTTCTCACAGCAAATTATTAGGGATGATAGTGGATGACAATCTTAAATTTGACCTGCATATGCAAAACTGCATAAAAAAATATCACCAAAAACTAGGGATGCTTTACAGAGCCAAAAGCTTTCTTACCAATGCATCTAAAACTACACTTACCAATACCTACCCCTCCACCCCTCACAACTTTATGACACTTCCATCCTTGCTAACCGCCAGGCATCACAAAAATAAAAACCTGAACACTGCTATAAGTGGCTACATTTGTAGCAAATACCCCTTTCAGAACCCTCCTCTGCATAGCATCAAAAAGCATAAATTGGTTAGAACTACTCCATCAATTGACATATCAACAGCTTCTTACCACCTCTACAATTATCCAGCATCCATCTGCTTGTCTGGCACTAAATATCACTCTACACAACAACTTTCCCAGTTAGTCATTACTATCCAATGAGGAAAAACTCTGGTCTGTCCACAAGCCTATCAAATCTGTTTGGGCACGATCTGTACTTCTACCATGTTGCTAAAGTCTGGAACTCCTTACCTGTGTTCATCAAATCAATACCCTCCCCCTCCCCCAGTCCTTTAAAACAATTCTGAAAGAATTCCTAACCAAAATCGCACTCTGTTCTTGCTCAACCCTAGGATAAATGATGTCCCCAAATGTGAAGAAGTACCTGTCATACCTTACACCTCCTTACTCTCCCCTTCTTCACTCACTTCCCCTAACACACTTTCTAAATATGCCATAAACCTGTTTTGCCTCTCCCTTTTCATTGCAATTCCATTTGCATTATACTATGTAAGCTTTAATTTCTCTATAAACTGGCTACAATTTCTCTAAATTATTATTTTATTTATTTATTTACATTTGTTGACCTGGAATGTCCGACTGGACGCAGGTCCATTTTCAGCAGAGGCCCGGGGAGAAAAGCTCCACAAATTAAAATAGTACAGACATAGTTACAGATGAAGAATCCTAGCAATTAAAATATTACAAACAGTTATAGATGAAGAACATAGTACATTCAGTAGATAACTAGCATCTGTTCTATAATTGTCAGAGATTGGATCTATTCTTAACCAATGTTTTCACATTGTGTCTTTTTCTTTCAGCTGCTCCTGTTAGGGGTTACCACAGATTATCATCTGTTTCCATTTCTTCCTGTCCTCTGCATCTTGCTCTGTCACACCAACAACCTGCATGTCCTCTCTCACCACATCCATAAACCTTACCTTGGGCCCTCCCTCTTTACTCTTATCTGGCATCTCCATCATTAGCATCCTTCTCCCAATATACTTAGCATCCCTCCTTAGCACATGTCCAAAACCAACACAATTTCCCCGGCTCTGGCTTTCTCTCTAAACCGTCCAACCTGACCTGACCCTCTAATATACTCATTTCTAATCCTATCCATCCTCGCCACACCCAATGCAAATCTTAACATCTTTAGCTCTGCCACTTCCAGCTCTGACTCCTGTCTTCGTCAGTGCCACCATCTCCAACCCATATAACATAGCTGGTCTCACTACCATGTTGCAGACCTTCCCTTTCACTCTTACTGGTACCCATCTGTCATGAATCACTCCTGACACTTCTTCACCCACTCCACCTTGCCTGCATTATCTTCTTCACCTCTCTTCCACACTCACTATTACTCTGAACTGTTGATCCAAGTATTTAAACTCATCCACCTTTGCCAACTCTACTCCCTGTAGCCTCACCATTCCTCTGTCCTCTCTCTCATTCACACACACATTCTGTCTTAGCCCAGCTGATCTTCATTCCTCTCCTCTCTAGAGCATATCTCCACCTCTCCAGGGTCTCCTCTACCTGTTCCCTACTCTCGCTACAAATCACAATGTCATCCGCAAACATCATAGTCCATGGGGACTCCTGTCTGATGATCTTTGTCAATCTGTCCATCACCGTTGCAAATAAGAAAAGGCTCAGAGCTGAGCCTTGATGCAATCCCACCTCCACCTTGAACGTATCTATCACTCCTACCGCAGACCTCACCACTGTCACATTGCCCCCTTGTACATATCCTGTACCACTCTTACATACTTCTTTGCCACTCCCGACTTCCTCATACAATCCCACAACTCCTCTCTAGACACCCTGTCATATGCTTTCTCTAAGTCTGCAAAGACACAATGCAGTTCCTTCCTGACCTTCTCTATACTTCTCCATAAACACCCTCAGAGAAAACACCACATCTGTAATGCTCTTTCCTGGCATGAAACCACACTGCTGCTTTCTAATCATCACCTCCCTTCTTAACCTAGCTTACACTACCCTTTCCCATAACTTCATGCTGTGGCTGATCAATTGTATCCCTCGGTAGTTACTACAGCTCTGCACATCACCCTTATTCTTAAAAATCGGTACCAAAACACTGCTCTATTCTTCAGGCATCCTTTCACTTTCCAAGATTCTGTTAAACAATCTGTTTAAAAACTCTACTGCCATCCTTCCTAAACACCTCCATGCTTCCACAGGTATGTCATCTGGACCAACAGCCTTTCCATTCTTCATCCTTTTCATAGCTGTCCTTACTTCCTCCTTGCTGATATGATGCACTTCCTGATTCACTATATCCACATCATCCAACCTTCTCTCTCATTCTCTTCATTCACTAGCCCCTCATTCTCTTCATTCATCAGCCCCTCAAAGTACTCTTTCCATCTGCTCAACACATTCTCCTCACTTGTGATTACATTTCCCTCATTATCCTTTATCAACCTAACCTGCTGCACATCTTTCCCAGCTTGGTCCCTCTGTCTAGCCAATCAGTACAGGTCCTTTTCTCCCTCTTTAGTGTCCAACCTTTCATACAACTCGCCATACGCCTTATCCTTAGTCTTCGCCAACTCTCTTCACCATACGTCTCATCTCCTTGTACTCCTGTCTACTTTCTTCATCTCTCTGACAATCCCAGTTTTTCGCCAACCTCTTCCTCTGTATACTTGCCTGTACGTCCTCATTCCACCACCAGGTCTCCTTGCCCTCCATCCTCTGTTCAGATGTCACACCAAGCACCTTTCTAGATGTCTCCCTTTACCACCTCTGCTGTGGCAGCCTAGCTATCTGGTAGCTCTTCACTGCCACCCAGTGCCTGTCTTAACTCTTCCCTGAACTCCACCTTACAGTTATCCTTTTTCAACTTCACCATTTGATTCATGGCACTGCCCTCTCTATTCTCCTCTTCTTTTTGATCGCCGTCATCCTACAGACCACCATCCTATGCTACCTAACTACACCTTCCCCTGTCACCACTTTGCAGTCTCCAATCTCCTTCAGACTGGCCCACCTGCACAGGATATAATCCACCTTTGTGAATCTTCCTCCACTCTTGTACATCACCCTTTGCTCCTCCCTCTTCTTAAATATATGCATTTTCCACAGCCATATCCATCCTTTTCGCAAAATCCACTAGCATCTGACCTTCTGCATTCCTCTCCTTAACACCCTACCTACCCATCACTGCCTCATCCCCTCTGTTCCCTTCAGCAACATGCCCAATGAAATCCATTCCAATCACCACTCTCTCACTCTTAGGTACACTCTCCACCACTTCATCTGACTCACTCCAAAATGTTTCTCTCTCATCCATCGTCCACCCAACTTGAGAAGCATATGCAGTAACATTCATCATTACACCATCAATTTCCAGCTTCATAAACATCACTCTGTCCAACACTCCACCTCCCAAATACTCTTGACATACTGTTCCTTTAGGATAACCCCTACCCAATTTCTCCTCCCATCCACACCATGGCAGAAAAATTTGAACCCACCTCTGATGCACTTGGTCTTACTCCCCTTCCATCTGGTCTCTTGCATGCACAATACAGTGGATACAAAAAGTGTACACAACCCTGTTAAAATGTCAAGTTTTTGTGGTATAACAAAACGAGACCACAACAAATCATTTCAAACCTTTTCCCACCTTTAATGTGACCTATAACCTGTACAATTCAATTGAAAAACAAATCTGTTAGGGGAAAAAATATAACAAATAAAAAACATACAATAAGCTGGTTGCATAAGTGTGCACACCCTTAAACTACTACTTTGTTGAAGCACCTTTTGATTTAATTACAGCATTCAGTCTTCTTGGGTACACACCTGCCATCAGAGAGACTCCGATTAATCCCAAATAAAGTTCAGCTGTCCTAGTAAAGTTTTACTGACATTTACTCAGTTGCCTTCTACAGCAAAAGCCATGATTCGCAGACAGCTTAGAAAGCATTAAAGGGATCTCATTGTTGAAAGGTATCGGTCAGAAGGGTAGAAAAAATTTTCCACAGTACTGGATATACCATGGAACACAGTCATCAAAAAGTGGAGAAAATATGGGACAACAGTGACGTTAAGAACTGGACACCCCTCCAAAATTGATGAAAAGACAAGACAAAAACTGGTCAGGGAGGCTGCCAAGAGACCTACAGCACCGCTGAAGTAGCTACAGGAATTTCTGACAAGTACCGGCTGTGTACTACGTGACAACAATCTCCGATATTCTCCATATGTCTGGACTATGGGGTAGAGTTGCAAGAAGGAAGCCTTTTCTTACACAGAAAAACATCCAGGCCTGGCTAAAATTTGCAAAACAATACATCAAGTCTCCCAAAATATTTGGAAAAATGTGTTATGGTCTGATGAGACCAAGGTAGAACTTTTTTGGCCACAATTCCAAAAACAGGTACATTTGGCGCAAAAACAACACTTCGCATCACCAAAAGAACACTATCCCCACAGTGAAGTATGGTGGTGGCAATATCATGCTTTGGGGTTGCTTTTCTTCAGATGGAACTGGGGCTTTAGTCAAGGTGGAGGGAATTATGAACAGTTCCAAATATCAGTCACTTTTGGCCCAAAACATTCAGGCGTCTGCTAGAAAGCTGAAGATGAAAAGGAATTTCACCTCTCAACACGATAATGACTGCAAGCATACATCCAAATCAACAAAAGAATGGCTTCACCAGAAAAAAAATAAAGTTTGGAATGGCCCAGCCAGAGCCCAGACCTAAATCCAACAGAAAATCTGTGAGGTGACCTGAAGAGGGCTGTGCACAAGAGATGCCCTTACAATCTGACAAATTTGGAGTGCTTTTGCAAGGAAGAGTGGGTAAATATTGCAAAGTCAAGATGTGCCATGCTGACAGACTCCTACCCAAGAAGACTGAATGCTGTAATTAAATCAAAAGGTGCTTCAACAAAGTATTAGTTTAAGAGTGTGCACACTTATGCAACCAGCTTATTGTATGATTTTTATTTTATATTTTTTCCCCTAACAGATTTGTTTTTCAATTGAATTGTACAGGTTATAGGTCACATTAAAGGTGGGAAAAGTTTTGAAATGATTTATAGTGGTCTCATTTTTTTTTATATCCCAAAAACCTGGCATTTTAACAGGGGTGTGTACACTTTTTATATCCACTGTATATCAACCTTCCTTCTCTCCATCACATCAGCTAGCTCTCTCCCTTTACTAGCCATACTGCCAACATTCAAAGTTCTTACCCTCACTTCCACACTAACTTTCCTCCTCTCCTCCTGCCTTCGGGCATGCCTTCCCCCTCTTCTTCTCCTTCAGCCAACAGTAGCCCAACTTCCACCAGCACCCTGTGTTTTCACATGTCTAATTCGTTATAATTATATAAACTATGGATATTTTGCATTCATTTTGAAGACTGTAAAATTACTGTTTTTAAAATGTTTTAGCAATACTTTAGAGTTTTTCTCCCCGGGCATCCACTGAAATTAGGCATCTACCCAGTAAGACTGTCCCAGTAATCAAATGTCAATAAATAATACATTTAAAAAGTTAGCAAAGATTTGGTCTGAATGTAATGGAACTATTCAAAAATCAATCTAAAAGGTCTTGATGAAAGTCAGTGCACTATCTACACAAAATAAATCTGGTAGAAGAGCCCTCAGAGTAAGTCAATATTCCTTAAGCAAACTAATTCAAGAACTCAGAAGCATACTTAGCAGGCTGCTGGGCATCACTTTACATAAACCACTACAGTCCACTCAATTTACTGCTACTAGATAGCTGCTAACATTTTCGATAAACTATGCAACTTAAAATCTTACTTTTCATGGTGCCTTCTCCCTCTTCCTCCTCTTCGTCCTCATTATTTATTACCATAGTACCCATCTGCGACTCTAATGTGGATTCATGTTCAATCATTGTACGAGATCCTTCACTAATCGTGCTAGCAGCTCGTATTGTGCTCGAATCACTTCCAGTGGTCCGAACCATTGTACCTGTGTCAGTTTCATCCTCTTCCTGTACAAAAGAAAAATGTTTGAGCAAAAACAAGAGTCATACAATAAAACTGCTATTAATCTCAGTTACACCTACATTTACCAAATACAAGCATTCAGCCAGCTTAAATCTTTATTATCAGTTAGCAAACTCCAGACAACCCTTCCTTCTATTTTTCCTACTTCTGAGTTTCTTTCCTAACAGTTTAGGTTTATTGCCATCATTATGCAAAGCATTAAAAAGACATTTTGTTTTCATCCAGTTACACTTCTAACTCCAAACTACTTCTAAAGCAATGGATTTCCCATTAACCCTGACATCAATAACCCAAGTCCACATCAAAGGAAGACAATTACCCTTAAATACAAAAAGTATAGTTGTGTACAGTTACGATAAATGTAGATGTTAAGAGTGTGTATTCACTGTTGCAGTCCTGACTTGTGGGATTTCCTGCCATGAAAGCCCTTGGCCTGCCCAAAAAAAAAAAAAAGAGTAAAAATATCCCTCCTCGCTCGGCTGGCGGACATTCTGACCAATGTCAGTATGCTTGGGTACATAAGGAGCCAGCTGCCATCATATCAGTTTTTTTTCTTTCCCCCTAGAATGTAGGGGTCCTCAAAATGGGCAGTAAAATCAAGGACCAAAGGCAGAGAACCTACACAAGGGTAGGGGCAAAAAACAGTGGTTTCCCTTGGCTTGAGAAGAAGCTTGAAGTAGGCTATCCTTGTAGACTAAAGGGGAAGGAGGGAGGGAAAGAAGACTGCAACAGTGAATACACTTGAACATCTACATTTATGTTAAGTATACACAATGGTACTATGTTCTTCTTGTTTCACTGCTGCAGTCCTGACTTGTGGGACGATTTCCAAAGCTGAAAGGAGGGTGGAAAGATTAGGGAAAGGAGAGGATGCCCTGCAGAATAGCAGTGGCGAATCCTGCTCTGGACCTGGAAAACGCTGATACGTGGTAGCGTTTGGTGAAGGGATGCACAGATGACTGGGTAGCAGCTTCCAGAATGTCCTTAGTAGAGACTCCCTTCAGAAAGGTAGTAGAGGTAGCCGTAGCCCTATCAGAGTAAGTCCTGACAACCTCAGGTGGCTTTTTGCCATGATAGCTGTAACAAAATGAGATACAGTGAGATCCATTTGAAAACAGTCTGTTTGAAAACTGGTTTCCCTTCAGAACCAGTGACAAAGGCCACAAAGAGTTGGCCTAATTTTGTCAGTTTTAGTTCTGCCAAGACAGTAATGGAGCTGGCCCATGCACATCCAAAGAATGGTGGCCTTGCTGGTGACACCAGATGGAAAATCCTTTCTACTTAGCCGAGTAAGATTTCTTAGTACTAGGCCTTCTAGCCTCTAAGGATGTCTTGAACTTGCTTGCTTAGGGCAGGCTCGGTCCTGGATGCTGTGAGATTATCCAGGCTGAGAGTTTGAGTGTCTGCAAGCTGGGATGCACAATCTTTCCCTTGTCCTGAGTCAGAAGGTCCACTGTATGGGGTAACTGACATGGATTCTCATTGGTTAGTTGAGTAGCAGAGGATACCAGTGCTGCCTGGGCAAGTCTGGGGCTATCAGGATTGCCCTTGAGCCCTCTTCCCTTACTTTTAGAAGCACCAGAGTAAGTAGAGGTAAGGGTGGGAATGCATAAATGAAGAGGTAAGTCCAAAGGAAAGAGAAAGCATCTGTATCCCTTTCTGTGAGCAGTTTGTTCCTGGAACAGAATCTTTTCAGCTGAGCATTTTCCTTGGTAGCGAAGAGTCTATCTGTGAAACTCCTCATTCCTGGACTATGCTGAGAAATGTTTCCCAGTGCAGTTGCCATTTGTGGGGATCCATCAAGTTTCTGCTGAGGTGAGCTGCTAGAGTATTTTGAGGACTTGGAAGGTATTGTGCCAGGAAGTGCAACCCCACAGAGTGAGCGGTCTCCAAAACCTGCACTGCTAGACATACATGGTAGGAGTGGGTGCCTCACCTGCTTGTTTATGTACCATATGACTGTGGTGTTGTCTGTTTTGACTACCAGGACCCCTGATTTCCATTTTTATCTGGAAGCTACCAGGCCTTTTTGCACCTCCATAAGCTCTTTCCATTTATGTGTTTGTCTCTGAACTGAACTTCCCACTTCCCTTGAGATTGGAAATGTTTGAAATGAGCCTCCAAGGTTGTCTCTGAGGCATCTGTGGTGAGTGTTTGCTTCTGGGGTGTGAGTCTGAAAGTAAGGCCCTGGTTCTGAGCACAAGCCTGTGACCACCATGCAAAATCCTCCTTGAGATAAGGAATCAGCTGTACCTCAGTTGCCAGGAATTGTGTGTGTTGGCACCACACATTTTTGATGTACCGTTGGAGCTTCCTCATGTGCAGCCTGGCCACAGGAACCATGAAGATACAAGATGTCATGTAGCCTAATGCACTCAGGAATTCGCTGGCTGAGAGGCATTGTCTCTGCATGATCATTCTGAAGTAGTCAGTCAGGACGGAGACCTTGTCTGGGGGTAGGATGGCCTTTTGAAGGGTTTAGTCCAAAACAGGTGGACAGTTCTGTCTTGGATTTGTGTAAATTTATGGTAAAACCCAGTGACGTCAGGGGGTTCTTGTAAACACCAGATTCCCTGAGAAGTTTTGACAGACTTGTGACTTGTACTGAACAATCATCCACGTAGAGGTAGATTTGGGCCCCTCTGGTCCTGCAAAACGTGATACTGTGTATAAGCACTTTGTGAAAACCCTGGGAGTGGTAGACAAGCCAAAAGGCAGAGCAGAAAACTCAAAGTGACTGGTACCTGGCCTGCGGTGTAGAAAGCTTCTGTGTGACTCCTCTATAGCAATGTGCAAGTAGGCATCTTATAGATCCAGGGTGACCATTAAGGCCTGCGGAACTATCATGGGTAAAGTCTTTAAAGAGTTAATATTTTGAATTTAGGAACCAGCAGGAACTGATCTGAGGATAGACAGGTCTAAAATAGGATGCTAACAGCCTTCTTTTCTGGGGACTAGAAACAACTTGGAATAGAACCCCTTTCCCTTTCGTTGTTCTGGAACTGATTTTACTGAACCCTGGGAGCACAAATTCTGAATTTGAGGAAGGGCCTGTGTTCTTTGGTTTGGCGGAATATCTGAGTAGCCGGAGTACTTTAGTGGCTCTTTGAAAGTGAGTTTGCAACCATTTGAAATAATGCTTAGAACTCACCTGTCTGAAGTGCTGAGGGACCAATTTTCTTTGAACTCAGACAGGTGTGTGTGTGTGTGTCTATGTGTGTGTGTGTCGGTGGGGGGAATGATGCAAGGACAGTGGGGTGGATGAGTTACTGTTGCTCTCTGCCAGGAACCCGTTGGTCTAGAACTCCCTTGCCTGCAGGTTTCTGAGGACCACTGCCTGGGTCTTTGTAATAGCTGTTGCCTTTGTGTCCTTTCCCTTTGGGGTTTCCTCTGCATATTTTCAAAGGGGCCAATGTTTAGTGGGATAGTTCTTACTAAACCTAGGTGGCTGAACTTGAAGGAAGTCTTTCACAGTCTACATAGGTTTAGCTTCATCTTATAGGTTCTTAGGTGTTTATTAGGCTAGCGACCACAAGGGCCTTTTTAAGCCTAGCCATGCATCCAAAATCTCTGACAAGTTCTGATACCCTTGACAGGTGTAAGCATGGGCCTGGGAGATGAACCATTTACAGGTTGCCAGTGTCCATTAGAGACATAGGTGCCAAACCAGGGGTGAATTTCCAGTTTCTCATCAAACTGTTCAAGTTGCACTTGAATTGTGTTGGGGAGGAACTCTGCTTCACATGGATGGAGAGTTTGTTCCACAGACAAGGTAGTCTCTGGGATACATCTCTCTCTCCAGCAGGTCCTATTTATATCACAAGCAAGGTTTACATCTTTAGAATAGGTAGTTCTGGTGCTGTTTGTTTTGTGGATTTGCAGGAGGTCCATCAGAGTGGGGTCAGGCAGTGCCCTGCATGCCAGGCATAAATCTCCCATCAAAAACCTGTAGGAGACAGAATACATGGATAGGGTCTTGTGGCGGTCTGCATAGGACATGTTTCTTTTAGTGTGTAATCTCTTTGGACATTCCAGTTGTTGGATATGCCTGGTTAGGTAAATACCAAAGGGGCACTGTACTCAGTGATAGGTCTGATGAATGCAGAATACAGTGCAACAATGACTTCCTTGGACTTCGATGGCATCATCATCTTCTTTCGGCTTTTCCCGGTTAAGGGTCGCCACAGCGGATCATCTGTCCGCTCATGATTGGCAGTGGAGTTTTACGGTGTCGAGTTGCCAGCCCAGTGCCCAACCTTCCACAGAAGGCATACACATGCACACACTCACACCTAGGGCCAATTTAGTGTGTCCAATCCACCTACTGCATGTCTTTGGGATGTGGGAGGAAACCTGAGCACCCGGAGGAAACCCACGCGACCACAGGGATGACATGCAGACTCCAAACAGAAGGCACTCCAGCCGAGAATCGAACCGGAGAACCTCTTGCTGTGAGGCGACAACGCTAACTGCTGCACCACCATGGCCGCCCCGATGGCATACCTTTGTTTATAAGTTGCGCAACACAGAATGATTTCCTCACCACTGTAGACAGATGATGGTTAAAAGCTAGATGTGTGTGGTGTGTGGTGTCCCTAAGTCCTTGACTACTGGATCAAATTTAAGGGGTGTGTTGTCAATATGACAGTTACCAGGGATGGATGACTTCCCAGAGGATACTATTATGCATTTCTTGGCATTTAGTTTTAGTCCATGGCTCCAACACCAGTTGTTTGTCTGGGTCAGCCCTGCCTCAAGAACATTTGTGTCAGTTAGAGATTGAATGACAGCTCCTAATTTACATTCTTCCATCTTTTTAGGCCCCAAGAGGAAGTCCATGTCCACAGGTGCATCTAGAAGGTTTGACTTGACATGGTCAGGAAGAGTTTGTTCCCTTAGCCATGCATGTCTTCTAGCTGGAGCATCACAGCCACAGTGTAGAGTGCCTATCCACTTGAGAACTAGAGTGACAAATGTCTAACAATTCTTTAGAAAGGTTTTTGTCCTCAAGGGAAGTAACATTATGCTTCATCTGATCCAAAATGATTTGCTGGTATTTTATCACATGAAATCTGCATTTAAGGGCCGTCATGGCAAGGGCGGCAGAGGTGTAAACTTTTTTGCCAAATCTATCAAGAGCCTTGCTCTCTATCTTTTGTGAAGGATTTTTAGAGAAACTGGCTTCTAGCTCCTTTGGGTCATGGGGTGACAACCTCTGGGGTCAGCAGAAGGGTTCTTGAAAAGATATTTATGGAAGCCCAGTACCCTACAAAAACCTGTTTGGTTTTTGAGGGCCTGGAGGAAGAGAATCAGAATTCAAAGAGAAATCCAAGAAAACATCCTCTACAGCCTCTAAAACTGGAGGAATGGCAAGAGGCTTGTGCTCTGGCAGGTCAAAGAATTCCCTAATTCTCTTTTTTAACTGAGGGCAATCCTGTGTTTCCCACTGGAAATGTTCCCTTATGGCATGTAGAATTTCTCTATAAGTAATATCCTCGAAGGAATGCAAAACCCAGGTTTTCTTCAGAAACTGAATCCTCAAAGGAAGTCAGGGAGGGTCCTTCTTCAAAAACAGACTCCTGGTCAGAATTCTCAGCAGATTCAAAAGAATCAGAAAAAACCTCAGGGGAAGGATCCCTTTTCCTTGGAGAAGACTCCATAGGGGGTTATCTAGATTTGATCAGTGAGATTAGGTCTTCATCTAGCCTAACCAAATCCTACTGATATCCCTATGTGTGGGAGCTAGTAGGCCTAAGCATAGGGCCTGAAGAAGTACCCTTCTTTGGGGAAGCTTTGATCTTGGACCTAGGGACGTCTGCAATTCTGACATCAGTCTCTCTAGAAGAATGAACAATTGGTTCAAGCTGATGCCACAAAAGAGCGTCACCAATTAAAGTGTGCTCATCAGAAGCCAAGGCCTGCTGAGCAGCCCTGGACCTTGTGCAGAAGCTGAGAGACCTGATGGCATGTCAGACTCGACAGAGACCTGTGCCACCACCTCAGCTGCAGAAGGGGGCTGCAAAAGTGCCTCGCCTTCTCCAGCAATCAAGTGCCTTGGAGGACTGACTGACAGAATGGATGTCATCTGGGGCCCTAAACTAGAGTTTCTTCTCTTTATCCCTCTTACGCTTGGAAAGCTTAACCTCGGGATGACCAGTAGATGCCACTGGACTCGGAGAGGTAGATACAAGACTAAGGTGCCTAGCCAAGATCTCGGCCCTATGCCTAATAGTGCTAGAACTAAAATGGGCACAGAAAAAACAATTGGGTATGTCATGATCTGGACCAAAACAGGTGACACAAAGTGAATGTAAGCCTTGGTGTGGAATCTGCTTACCACAATGCAGACAATTGTTAACCCCTTATCTGACATGAGTTAAAGCAAGAAAAGACGGTTGCCCAGCGGTGTACTTTCAGATGACTTCCCCCTTGTGCGGACCAACAGACGCAATGAAACACTGCTTTGAGCTCCGACAGCAAGAAAAGACTGATATCATGAAGTCGGCTGGCTCCCTATATACCCAAGCATACCAATGTTGGTCAGGATGTCCGCCAGCTGGAAGAGGAGGGAAATTTTTACTCTGGTAGCTGGGCCAGCCAAGGGCTTTCACAGCAGGAAATCCCACAAGTCAGGACTGTAACAGTGAAACATGAAGAACATAAGTTACGGTCTACAACAAGACAGTACACTGGGATTTACTAGGGGAAGAGACACTCATAATTGGTTCTTTTACTACAAGTTCGGGCGCAGCTATACTGAGGAGTAAAGGTGCTAAAATGTGATATGGGAGTGTTTTGTTTTTTTTTTTCCTGAATACAAATCAGGTCAGGTTCGATGTAATACTCTAAGGGTGTGCAACTAGTGATCAGTTTTCAAGAGAAAACTCGCAGAAAAAGCCTTAGCCATATAACAGGCTATGTGAGAAAAGTAAAATTCTTGATTTATTTGCGCTTCAATGTCTCAATTAAATTAGCTAATTTTTGGTTTGGTTTCCTTATATTGTTTCTTATATTAGTTCCTGCTTCATTGCAGTGTTTACTTTTAGTGCAGTACATTTTAAGTATGAGAAACTCTGGCTAGAAAAGAACTAGTTAATCAGCCTGCAGACCATTACAAGCCTAAACGAAAAGCCCTATTCAAAAGTTCCCTTCAGCTGTTTGCCACATATTCTTGAGCCAGGGCTCTGTAGACTGCTTTGAGCAATCAGTGGTTTACAGCAGTAAGAAAGAAAAGCCTTTTGTCATCACTTACTGCCTTCCTTTCAGCAATACATCCTCTGGCATAGCACTTACTGTATTGGTGGCATTTCAGCACCATTTCTGAATCTCTCCCCTGCTTACATGATTCACGGTATTGAGGCTCCCTGTTTCCAACTGGTAAGCTTAAACTGAAGACAAAACATGCAAGTTTCTAAAATATTTGTCTTTCTAATCTAATTTTGAGCTTACTGTCTAGTGGTGCTGTTTTTTTTTTTCTGCCAGATATTAATGTGAAGTGTTGCTTTACTGCTATAATTTTGACACCTGCACAGAGTTGCTATCCTATGGAAAGTACAGTTGTGTAAGAACTTGCCATAGCAGTAGAAGTCCCAATGGTCTTTGTTGCGGTATTCCAGACAAGTGGGATATTCGGACCCTTCCACACATCAGAGGCTGCTGTACCTACCACAAGCTTAGAACTAGCCCCAGGAAAAAAACTGCCCTGATGGCATCCCAAATTAAACAGGATATACAAGAAAAGGAAAAAAAATGTCAAAAAAACAGGAAGGTAATTCCAATAAATATAAAAACTAATCAAACTAAATAGGCAACTAAGATGGCTAATTAGGTATAGAAAGCCAATTTTGATGTTAATATAGCCCCCTAGGTGAAAGACAACAATAATGCCTTATACAGAAATCTCAAGGGCAGCAAACAACAATGTATTGAACTGGTGGTTAATGATGCCACATTCACAGAGCCAGGCAATACAGCAAACCTGTTAGCAGACAAATTCAGTTCCAACTTTATCCTCCTCTCAGCCCAACTATCTGCCCAAAAAACACCCTCAAACCTAACCCCTCCAACTATAACTAGGAAGCACATACTGGCTGTGCTCACTAAACCCAATAACACAGCCTTAATGGGCCCTGATAACATTTTGGATGCCTCCTGAACAGTCTAAAAAAAGAAGTTATGTACCTACCATAACGTTCCATGTTAGTTGTCTTCATCTCGCCTTCTTTCTTGCTGGTTGGGATCGGTGCTGATCCTCTGCTCCGACTCGGCCATCTTCAGTAATTCGAGAGCTGTTTACTGGCTCGAGGCTACCCCTTATCCCATGATGCCTAGCGGTAGCTACCCAGATCTCATTTGAAATAGCTAATTCCAGACATAGCAAGAGAAAAACCAGTCCAAAACAAATAGGTTGACTATACCTGTCATATTCTCTAAGTCAGTAGAAGAAACAAACCAGAGAACACCCAGCCAGTGAAATAACTCCTCTTGGTCCAACAGGACAGGGGGACGGAGGGTGGGACGCAAGAAAGAAGGCAAGATGAAGACAACTAACATGGAATGTTATGGTAGGTACATAACGTCTTTGTTAAGTTGTCTATCTTGCCTTCGTTCTTGCTGGTTGGGACACTGTCCCTAGCACCTAATATCCTGGGTGGCTCACTGGAACAGACTCTTCAGAACAGTGGAACCAAAGTCAGCTCTGCTCCTGGAGACCATTATCCAGCTTGTAATGAGAAATAAAGGTATGAGGATTTACCCACATAGCAGCTGCACAGATAGAATCCATGGGCAACCTAGACTGGAAGGCTACAGAGGTGGCCAAGGCCCTAGTAGAATGACCTTTCGGTTTGATAGGTAACTCTTTGTTCCTTAACTGATAAATGAAAGTAATAATGTGAGACAACCATCTAGATAAGGTCACCTTGGAAACTGGGAGACCTTGTTTGCCTAAGGCATAAAGTACAGTTTTGTACCTACCATAAATGTAGATGTTCGAAGATCCACATTGCTGCAGTCATAACCTGTGGGTAGTCCGCTGTCCTCGGTCGGCCCGAATACCAAAGTATTAGGCTGGCGTCGGTCATGGGCGCTCAGATCTGACGTCAGTGCGCCATGGTATTAAAGCGCATGACCGACGTCATATCCTCAGTCTTTTCTTGCCCCAGATGTCAGAAGGCCCTAAAAAGAAAGGCCACAGCCAAAAATAGAAAAACCTCCAAAAGCCATGTACAAATAGCATCTACAACCCAAACCAAACAACCACTCCAAACTACAGAGGGGAAGGAGGGAGGGTAAATTGGACTGCAGCAATGTGGATCTTCGAACATCTACATTTATGGTAGGTACAAAACTGTACTATGTTCTTCATCTCACATTGCTGCAGTCATAACCTGTGGGTAGAATCCCAAAGCAAAGGTAAAGGGAGGCTGGCAAAATCATAAAGCATTGGGAGCTGCCAAAATGCCCTCTAAGACTGCAGTGGCAAATCCAGCCCTAGATTTGGAATAAAGAGGAAGATGGTAATGTTTAGAAAAAGTGTGCACTGAACTCCAAGTAGCTGCTTCCAAAATATCTTTAGTAGCTACCCCCCTTAAAAAAGCAGTAGAAGTGGCAGTAGCCCTAGTGGAATGAGGTCTGATTCCAGCCGGAATCTCCTTACCATGATGAGAACAACAAAAAGCAATACAATGGCCAATCCACTTAGAAATAGTTTGTTTTGAAACAGGTTTCCCCTGAGAGCCCAAAGCAAAAGAAAAGTACAGTTTTGTACCTACCATAAATGTAGATGTCCGAACAGGATAGCATCTGCAGTCATAACAAATGGGTTGTCCTGTCGTCAGGCAGCCCTTCGGTCGGCCGGATTCCAAAGTCTGGGTCTGGCCTCGGCTGGTGTCGCACTTCACCCGACGTCATCTCTCCTGGTCTTCGGGTATAAAGGCATCAGCCGACGCCATTTTCCTCAGTGTTTCTTGCCCCAGATGCCAGTTGCCCTCTTGGAAAACTAAATTTTGGATAAATGCCAATGTTTCCAAAAAAAATAGTAGGCAAACACAAAAAATAAGCATGTATGTACATATATACAAACAAATACACCATAAGAGATCCCCCCTAGCTAGCTATTAGTAGGGTAAATACCCTAGGAGTACCACAGAGGGGAAGGAGGGTGGGTAATCCTGACTGCAGATGCTATCCTGTTCGGACATCTACATTTATGGTAGGTACAAAACTGTACTATGTCCTTCAAGGATGCATCTGCAGTCATAACAAATGGGTAGAATACCATAGCCAAACTAGGGGAGGAGGTAGAAGAATTATGGCGTAGTTAGGATCCCTTGCAAGACAGCAGTGGCAAACCCTGCTCGGGATCTAGAATATAGAGGTAAGTTGTAATGCTTGGCAAATGTATGCACGGAGGTCCAAGTAGCCGCCTCAATAATGTCCTTGGTAGCCACTCCTCTTAAGAAAGCTGTGGTAGTGGCTGTAGCCCTTGTAGAGTGAGGTCTTATGTTCTGTGGAATTTGCTTTCCATGGTAGGAGTAACAGAATCTTATGCAATTTCCTATCCATTTAGAGATTGTCTGTTTGGAAATTGCTTTTCCTTCCCTTCCTGTTGCATAGGCTACTAAAAGCTGGTCAGTTTTTCTGTTACCTTTGGTTCTGTCCAGGTAGTAGCGTAACTGTCTATGTACATCCAAGGTATGCAGCAGTCTTTCCCCCCTGTTCTGTGGTTTGGGAAAGAAGGTAGGTAGGTGGATTGCCTGGTTTAGAGACACTCTGGATACCACCTTAGGCATAAATGTAGGGTTAGTTCTCATGGACACTATCTTGATGGAAGATTAGGAAGGGTTGTACTGCCATTAAGGCCTGTAGTTCCGAAACCCTTCTTGCTGAAGTAATTGCCAGTAGGAAAG
The DNA here is from genome assembly GCF_019279795.1 of Protopterus annectens. Taxonomy (NCBI): domain Eukaryota; kingdom Metazoa; phylum Chordata; order Ceratodontiformes; family Protopteridae; genus Protopterus; species Protopterus annectens. The sequence continues at coordinate 1,064,318,720 of NC_056746.1, read as the reverse complement.
CAGTTTTCCATGATAGGTGTTGAAGATCTGCTGTTGCTGCTGGTTCAAATGGAGGGAGTGTCAATTTTTCTAGCACAAAGTTAAAGTCCCATGCTGCTAATGGTGGTTTCCTAGGAGGTTTTACATTCTTGATTCCTCTGAGGAACTGCCTGAGTAGAGGATGTGAGAAGACAGGGGGATTGAAGCTGTATTCTGCAGAAATAGCTGATGCATGTATCTTGATGGAGGAATAGGACAGGCCTGTATGTAGAAGCTCTGCCAAGTACTCCAGGATGTTAGCAATGTCTATCTTTGACACATCTTTTCCTCTTTCAGTACTCCAAATGACAAACCTTTTCCATTTTCCTGCATAGTTCCTTCTTGTTGAAGGTCTGCGGGCTTCAAGGATAATGTCTTTCACCCTTTGGGATAAATCTGGGTTAGTTGCTGTTATGTGATGTTCCAGGCAGTCAGTTGCAGAGTTTTTAAGTTTGGATGCATGATGTTGTAGTAGTTCTGAGTTAACATCAAAGGCATCAGGGGTAGTGTCCACGTTCTCCCCCGAGACATGCTCCTCAGCAATGGATGCCAGTGTTGTCTTGGCCAATTTGGGGCTATCAGAATTATCCTTGGACGTTCCTCTTTGATTTTCAGTAGTACCTTGTGCATCAAAGGAAGAGGTGGAAATGCATATGCTGTCAGGCCTTTCCAACTGAAGGATAGAGAGTCCACCTTCCATGCTAGTGGGTGGTATGTCCTTGTGCAGAATTTCTTGAGCTGGTGATTGAGTGGGGATGCGAATAGGTCTATTTGTGGCATTCCCCATTTCTTTGTGATGGCCTTGAAGATGTCGGGGTGCAGCATCCATTCGTGTGCATCCGAGGTAGCTCTGCTTAACATGTCTGCTTGGATGTTTTTTTTCGGTACAAATATTGCCTGTATCTGGATGTTGTAGCTCAGAGCCATATTCCAAAGGTCCAGAGTCATTCTGCATAGGGGGTATGAATGAGTGCCTCCCTGTTTGTTGATGTACCACATGACTGTGGTGTTGTCTGTCCTTATTAAATGGCCTTCTTTGAGGAATGGTCTGAAATTCTGGATTGCTAGTTTTACTGCCAGCATTTCTTTTTGATTTATGTGCAGGTGCAGCTGGTCTGGAGTCCATAATCCTTGTATGTATTTGTCCAGCATGTGTGCCCCCCAGCCTAGGTCTGAGGCGTCCGTTGTGATGGTTTGGCTTGCTTGAAAGTTGTGGAAGGGCAAGCCTGGGTTTGACTGGCATGCTTGAGCCCACCATAGGAACTCTTGTTTCAGGCATGGGATTAGTGGGATTTCGGTTTCTATGCTGTGCCTGTGTTGAGACCATAAATTCTTTAGGTACCACTGTAGCTTTCTCATATGCAGTCTGGCATGGGGGACCAGGATTATGCATGATGCCATGAAGCCCAAGACCTGCAGTATTTTTCTTGCTGTTAGTTTGTTCTGCTTTGTTAATGCCAAGAACTAAAGAGTGAGTTGTTCTTGTTTTTCTGCACTTAGCAATGCCATCTTTTTTACTGTGTCCAATTCCGCACCAAGAATGTTCTTGTTTGGGATGGTATCAGTCTTGACTTTTTAAATTGACTGTGTATCCCAGGGCTTGTAGTAAGCAAATGACTCTTTGTAAGTCTTTTGTCAGCTTGCTTTTGTTGTCCGCTTGTATCAGGCAGTCGTTCAGGTATGGATAAATTTGGATTCCCTGTAGCCTGCAATGAGTGATTACTGATGCCAGGCATTTTGTGAATACTCTGGGCGCAGTAGATAAGCCAAAGGGCAATGCTGAGAATTGATAATGCTCTGATCCTGCAAGAAATCTGAGGTATCTTCTGCAATTTGGTCGTATGGGGACATGCAGGTATGCCTCCTTGAGATCTAGAGTTACCAGCCAACACTCCTTGCCCAGCATGGGAAGAAGTTGCTGTAGGGTCAGCATTTTGAATTTTGGGACAATGATGAATGTGTTTAAGACAGACAGGTCGAGAATAGGTCTCCAACTTTTCTCTTTTCTTGGTACTAGGAAGAGTCTGGAGTAGAATCCTTTGCCCTGTTCTGTTAGTGGTACTCTTTCCACAGCTCTCATCTTTGTTAATTGAGCTATCTGTTTTAGAGCTTCTGTTTTTTGATTTGGAGGTAGGTTTGGCATTCCTCTTTACTGGTAAGGTGTGGAAGTGAAACCTGTAGCCTTGGTCTATGGTCTGCAAAATCCACTTGTGTTTTGAGATATAGTGCCAATTTTTGAAAATAAGGCTAACTTTCCGCCTAAAGGTGCTGCTATTTGTTCCCTGGTAGGCGGTGTCAGAGCCAAGTCACTGTGATTGTCCTGTTGCAGTGGCAGTGGTTGTGCCGGTGCCTCGCTGGTTATTGCCTTGCCACTGGCGTCCTCTGTAGGCACCTCCTCTGGATTGATTTCTGCCTCTGGCACGTCTATTCCTGCCTCTCTGAGATTTTGAGGAGTCTGGAAAGGACCAATTTTTGGAAGGCCAGTTCCTGCTAAACCTTGGGGGCTGAACCTGTAAGAAATCCTTAACTGTTTGTACAGATTTTGCCTTCTCTTCCATTTTCTTCATTACTTGCTGAGCAGGAGTACCAAATAGACTGGCCTTATCCATAGGAGCATCTAACAGCTTTGCTTTAACATGATCCGGCAAGGCCTGTTCTTTCAACCATGCATGCCTTCTTATAACTGTGCCAGTCATGGCTGATCTAAATGAAGCCTCCAGTGCATCATAGCCACATTTTAAAGAATGGTTACTAACCTGCTGAATGTTATTCACCATTTCTAAAACATATTTCTTATCTAAGGAGTCATCAGAGGACAGTTTCTTAGTTAACTGATCAAGCATAAACTCTTGGTATTGGATCATATGAAACTGACAGTTCAAAGCTCTAGCTGAGAGAGTAGCAGAGGTGTAAACTTTTTTCCCCCATCTCTCTAAGGACCTGGATTCCCTTTCAGAAGGAAGAGGGTTTTTTGCTGAGGTCGAAGCTACTGCCTTAGGCCCCTGGGAGATAGTCTCAGGATCTGCAAGTGGGGCCTTGTATAGGTGGTGATGAGTGTCTGGTACCCTGTAAAACCTATCTGGTTTGGCAAATGCATCATCCACAACAGGCAGAACTGGAGGTATAGCTAAGGGCCTATGTTGTGGTAAGTGTAGAAAGGTCCTAAGCCTTTTTCTTGAATCTGAGAAATCTTGTCCCTGCCATTGGAATTGTTCTCTCATGGCGTGTAAGGTTTCCCCAAAGGAAAATTCCTCTGGTGGAGAGGCAGATGGAATAGATTCTTCAGCATAGGAATCTTCATAAGTAGAAAAAGGAGCTTCTGGATGGTCTGTAATGTCTGAGTCATCTGAAGAATCATCAGAGGACACTGGCTCTGGGGGCTCTGCTCTAAGTCTCTTTTCTGGAGGCTGAGAGGCCCAGTCTGAGTGAGATTGGGATCCCCTAATTAAAGAGATGAGATCCTCTGCCAAAGTAAGCATTTGTGAAGTGGAACTGAGCCTGTGTGAGGGGGGCTTAACAGGCACAGATTTAGCAGTTTTGGCTGCTTTAGCCCTGGCAAAGGCCTTAATAGACATGGCTGCAGGAGGCCTAGCAGCACCACGTGCTGGGGTAGAGACATCCAAAGGGATGGTGTCTGATAATTCAATAGGAACCACATTAGTAGGCAAAACTTCAGAGGCCGATTCAACTAGGGTAACAGGAGCCTCGGTAGTAGTCATGGATTCGCTGAAGATTGACCCGTTGCTCGGTTTCGGCGAAACAGAGACACTCGCGGTTTGCTTAACCGTGGTTTCGGCCGAAACCGTGGACCGAGTGTCGGTCTTTTCTTTCGTTTTTAACAATTTGAGTAGTCGAGGATCCGGCGGCATAATCTCTGTAAAATCTGAGCGAAAAACTGTTCAGCAAACTCCGACCGATGCTTAGCGTTAGATTCGGTTGAAGGAAGCACAGGCTAAACAGGCTGCTACGTCGTGGTCTGGGCCTAAACAAGGTAAGCAGTAAGAGTGGAAATCCTTATGAGGTATTTGTTTCCCACAAGTTAAACAATTATTTACTTTTTCTGACATCGGCTGAGGCAAGAAAGAGTCCCCAGTACTTAGCTTTTAGAAGTCTTGAAGTAGTATTCGGTAGTAATCTCTGGATCTGACCGACCGGCACTTGCGAACAGCTTCTGCTTGGCGCAGCGGCAAGAAAGACTGAGGAAAATGGCGTCGGCTGATGCCTTTATACCCGAAGGCCAGGAGAGATGACGTTGGGTGAAGTGCGACACCAGCCGAGGCCAGACCCAGACTTTGGAATCCGGCCGACCGAAGGGCTGCCTGACGACAGGACAACCCATTTGTTATGACTGCAGATGCATCCTTGAAGGACATCAAACCACTGTTGAGACTGTCTGAACCCTTTAGTCTTGCTCAAATAATTGCCAGTAGGAAAGCAGTTTTCCATGACAGGTGTTGTAGGTCTGCTGTTGCTGCTGGTTCAAAGGGTGATAGTGTTAATTTTTCTAGCACAAAGTTTAAATCCCAAGCTGGTAATGGTGGTTTCCTTGGAGGTTTTACATTCTTGATTCCTCTGAGGAACTGCCTGAGCAAAGGGTGCGAAAAACAGGTGGATCAAAGCTGTATTCTGCTGAAATAGCTGATGCATGTATCTTGATGGAGGAGTAGGACAGGCCTGAATGAAGAAGTTCGCCAGATACTCCAGAATGTTAGGTATATCTATGTTTGACACATCTTTTCCTCTTCCGTACTCCAAATGACAAACCTTTTCCATTTTCCAGCATAGTTCCTTCTTGTTGAAGGTCTGCGTGTTTCAAGAATAATGTCTTTAACTCTTTGGGAAAGTTCTGAATTAGCTGCTGCTATGTGATGTTCCATGCAGTCAGTTGCAACGTTTTTAGGTTTGGATGTATGGTGCTGTAGTTGTTCTGAGTTAACATCAAAGGCATCAGGGTATTGGCCACATATTGTTCGTGACATGCTCCTCAGTAGTGGGTACCAGTGCTGTCTTGGCCAGTTTGGAACTATCAGGATTATCCTTGACGCTCTTCCTTGATTTTTAGTAGTACCTTGTGTATCAAGGGAAGAGGTGGAATGCATATGCTGTTAGGTCTTTCCAGTTGAAGGAGAGCGAGTCCACTTTCCATGCTAGTGGGTGGAATGTCCTTGTGCAGAATTTTCTGAGCTGGTGATTGAGAGGTGATGCTAATAGGTCTATCTGTGGCATTCCCCATTTCTTTGAGATGGTCTTGAAAATGTCCGGGTGCAGCTTCCATTCGTGGGCATCCAAGTGGTTCTGCTTAATATGTCTGCTAGAGTATTGTCTTTCCCCTGTACAAATATTGCCTGTAACTGGATGTTGTAGCTGAGTGCCAGGGTCCACAGCTCCAAGGTCATTCTGCATAGGGGTATGAATGAGTGCCTCCTTGTTTGTTGATGTACCACATGACTGTGGTGTTGTCTGTCCTTATCATCAACTGGCCCTCTTTGAGAAATGGTTTGAACTTTTGGATTGCCAGTTTTACTGCCAGCATTTCTTTTAGATTGATGTGCAGGTGAAGTTGATCCTGTGTCCACAACCTTGCACGCTGCTTGTCCAGCATGTGGGCCCCCATCCTAGGTCTGAAGCGCCTGTTGTGATGGTCTGGCTTGCTTGACATCTGCGAAAGGGTAGGCCTGGGTTTGACTGGCATGCCTGAGCCCACCATAGGAACTCCTGTTTTAAGCATGGAATTAGTGGGATTTCTGTTTCTAGACTGTGTCTGTGTTGGGACCATAAATTCTTTAGGTACCACTGTAGTTTCCTCATATGTAGTCTGGCAAATGGAACCAAGATTATGCATGATGCCATGAAGCCCAAGGCCTGCAGAACTTTTCTTGCTGTTAACTTGTTCAGTTTTGTTAGTGCCAAGAAGTAAAGAGGAAGTTGTTTTTGTTTTTCTGTAGTCAGGAATGCCATTTGTTTTACTGTGTCCAATTCACTACCAAGAATGTCCTTGTTTGGGATGGTATCAGCCTTGACTTTTGTAAATTGACTGTGTATCCCAGTGCTTGTAGCAAGTAAATGACCCTTTGTAAATCTGTTGTCAGCTTGCTTTTGTTGTCCCCTTGTAGCAGGCAGTCGCCCAGGTATGGGTAAATTTGAATTCCTGTAGCCTGCAATGGGCGATTACTGATGCCAGGCATTTTGTGAATACTCTGGGCGCAGTAGATAAGCCAAAGGGCAATGCTGAGAATTGATAGTGCTCTGATCCTGCAAGAAATCTGAGGTATCTTCTGCAGATTGGTCGAATGGGGACGTGCAGGTATGCCTCCTTGAGATCTAGAGTTACCAGCCAAGACTCCTTGCCCAGCATGGGAAGGAGTTGCTGTAGGGTCAGCATTTTGAATTTTGGGACAATGATGTATGTATTTAAGGTGGACAGGTCGAGAATTGGTCTCCAACTTTTTTCCTTTCTTGGAACTAGGAATAACCTGGAATAGAACCCCTTTCCTTGCTCTGCTGTTGGCACTCTTTCCACAGCTCTCATGTTTGCTAACTCCATTATCTGGCGTGAGCCTCTGTTTTTGATTTGGAGGTAGATTTGGCATTCCTCTTTTGACTGGTAAAGTGTGGAAGTGAAACCGTAACCTTGATCTATGGTTTGTAAAATCCACTTGTCTTTGTTATGTAGTGCCAGTTCTTTGAAAATAAGGTTAACTTTCCGCCTAGAGGAGCTGCTATTTGTTCCCTGTAGGCGGATGTAGGGTTAAGTCACTGTGGTTGTGCTGATGTAGTGGCAGTGGCTGTGTCTGTGCCTCTGTTGTTACCTTGCCACTGTCGCCCTCTATAGGCACCTCCTCTGGATTGGTTTCTGCCTCTGGAACGCCTATTCCTGCCTCTTTGAAATTTTGTGGAGTCAGGAAAGGACCAATTTTGGCAGGCCAGTTCCTGCTAAACCTTGGGGTTGAACCTGCAAGAAATCTTTAACAGTTTGAACAGATTTTGCCTTTTCTTCCATTTTCTTCATAACCTGCTGGGCAGGTGTACCAAACAAACTTGTCTTGTCCATAGGAGCATCCAGCAACTTAGCTTTAACATGATCCGTAAAGCTTGTTCCTTTAGCCATGCATGCCTTCTTATCACTGTGCCAGTCATGGCTGATCTAAATGAAGCCTCCAGTGCATCATAGCCACATTTTAAGGAATGGTTGCTAACCTGTTGTATGTTATTTACCATCTCTAATACATATTTCTTATCAAGAGATTCATCAGTGGTTAGTTTTTTAGTTAGCTGATCCAGCATAAACTCTTGGTATTGTATCATGTGAAACTGACAGTTTAAAGCTCTAGCTGAGAGAGTAGCTGAAGTGTAGACCTTTTTACCCCATCTGTCTAATGACCTTGCTTCCCTTTCAGAAGGAATGGGGTTTTTAGCTATGGTCGCGGCTACTGCCTTGGGACCCTGGGATATAGTTTCTGGGTCTGCAAGTGGGGCCTTGTAAAGGTGGTGATGAGTATCTGGCACCCTGTAAAATCTGTCTGGTTTGGCAGGGGCTGGGGTAAAGAATCTGGAGCGGAGCAAACATCATTGAAAGCATCATCCACCACAGAGAGAACAGGAGGTATAGCTAAGGGCCTGTGCTGTGGGAGGTGCAGAAAGGTCCCAAGTCTTTTTCTGGAGTCTGAAAAATCCTGTTGCTGCCATTGGAACTGTTCTCGCATGGCATGCAGGGTTTCCCCAAAGGAGAATTCTTCTGGTGGGGAAGCAGCCGGAATGGATTCTTCAGCATCAGAATCTTCAAAATTGGAGAAGGGAGCCTCTGGCTGGTCAGTAATGTCTGATTCATCAGCAGAATCATCAGAAGACACTGGCTCAGGGGGCTCTGCCCTAGGTCTCTTCTCTGGGGGCTGAGAAGCCCTGTCTGGGTGAGATTGAGATCCTCTAATTAAAGAAATTAAATCTTCTGCCAAAATAAGCATTTGAGAACTAGAAGAGGGCCTGGATGTGGGGTCTAACAGGCACTGTTTTAGTAGTCTTGGCTGCTTTAGTTCTGGCGAAGGCCTTAATGGACATGGCTGCTGGAGGCCTAGCAGCACCACGCGCTGGGGTAGAGACATCCAAGGGGATGGTGTCTGATAAGTCAACCACCGTAGTGGGTAAAATTTCTGAGGTCGATTCAAGAGTTGTAGCAGGGGCCTCAGTTGTAGGAATAGGTTCAGCTGTACTTTGATCAGTTTTCTCGGTTTCGCCGAAACCGAGACACTCGCGTTTGTTTAACCCTGGTTTCGGCCGAATCCGCGGACCGCGAGTGTCGGCCTTCTTTGCGCTTTTTGGTAGATTGGGTAGTCGGAGGATCCGTCGGCATAATGTACGCAAAATCAGAACCGAAAAACTGTTCTGCAACTCCGACCGACGCCTAAGCGCTCCGGTTGAAAGAAGCACAGGCGAACAGGCTGCTACGCCGTGGGCTGGGCCTAAACAGGGCAGACAGTAAGAGTGGAAATCTTTATGAGGTATTTGTTTCCCACAGGTTAAACAATGGTTAACTTTTTCTGACATCGGCTGAGGCAAGAAAAAGTCCCCAACGGGTACTTAGCTTTAGAAGTCTTCGAAGTAGTATTCGGTAGAAGTAATCTCTGGATCCGACCGACCGGCACTTGCGAACAGCTTCTGCTTCGGGCGCCACGCGGCAAGAAAGACTGGGGAAAATGGCGTCGGCTGGTGCTTTTATACCCGAAGACCAACAAAGATGACGTCGGGTGGAGTGCGACATCAGCCGAAGCCGGACCCGGACTTTGGAATCCGGCCGACTGCAGGGCTGCCTGACGACAGGACAACCCCACTTGTTATGACTGCAGATGCATCCATGAAGGACATCTACAAGTTTAAAACATGCTCTGACTTGGTGCTGTATTATATAGGCAATATAACTTAATACAATCAAGGAAGGTGTATTCATATAAGCATGGCCCTAAAAATGTGCAAGGGGCCTATGACTTGAAAAACAGCCCAAAGGTAATCTTTATCCACCAGTGGCCAGATGCATTTTCTTTGAATGTGAATTTCAATGCTGTTGCAATGAAAGTGAATTTCAAGGGCAGAGAAGTTTTAATGCCAGGTCTATTTTCATTGTGAGACTGTATTGCTTTGTTTAGCAAATGTCTATCAGTGTTTGTGTTATACAATATGAAATAAGTTTTAAACTAAGTTCAAATACAATAGGTTCATAGATTAGTACAGTATTAAACTAACTGCCCTTTTGGGCCATTTTAAGCCTAGCCATATACTGTAATGTTTTGTACTTACATTTGTTTTATTTTCCTGTTTAATGTTCATCAAAAACATTTTTAGAAGTTTTTATCCAGTTCAATTATGTTTGATTATCAGAACATATCCTAGGTCCCAATTAATTTGGATAATCAACTCTCTACTGTACTATGCTTTTTTTTTGTTTTGTTTTACAGAAAAGCATAGTAAATCAGCAGAATGAAGACATTAGGAATAGAAAAAGAGGGTGGGAGAGGATGGGAGAGGGAAGTAAATGGGCAGGGTTATGGGAGGTGCAAGGGTTTTATCACCGGTCTGGTTTCGTAGCTGCTACAAATTAGTTCAGAGGAAAGGGAAAGTAAGTCGATATACTTACCATCATTGAAACTTCAAATGTTATAAGCCAGGGGGTCTTGACATTTCAAATGGTTATTAAGAGAGATATCACACACTATGGCTTAACCTTTTGCTGTATGACTACATAAATTCTTACTTGTAACTTGTGCAATGCTAAATAGAAGCAACATATGGAAAGGCCAAGTGGCTGAAGGATGGACTGCTGGGAGTAATGATCATATAACGTTGACATTTAATGTTATGATAAGTAAACTCATGCAGCTGTAGTATGCTCACCATAAGGATCACTACTGAAGGAATTCATTAAATGAATAGGAAATTACCACACAACGTATTCTTACCACATGTAATGGGCAGATGGCTTGTAGGATACACTGCACAGTAGCCAGGACAAATCTTGCTCTATCTCTGGAGAGTAATACCATCCAGAGACGTGAAGAATCACTATGGTTCAGTTTTAAAAGTGCCATATTAGTAAGTTACACAGAACAATCTGACTATCCCTCCACAATTCTCTAAAAAGGCTTCTGATTGGGCACAGAAAGAGACTTCATATGTTTTGGTACAGCATGCACATGATCATTTAGTCCGGGGATTGTTATTCCAAAAAGACTTTTTGTCTACTTTATTGGGACATTAAGTTATATTATAATTATTTACAAGGCTGCGTACTTTGCTTGGACAAGAGTGGATTAAAATTGTGGAATAGTTTACCAGCTGTTAGCCCGCAGAAAATGTCGGTTCACATGAAAAAAAAAAAAAAAAAAAGAGACAAATTGACAAATGTAGAGTTTTTAACAAGACATGGACTTCTAAGTACTAATTTATTGAAGTCAAAGGTAAAACCATGTGCTTAGTTTCTGGAGAACAGATCAAGGATTACAATTTGAATTGCCATTACGAGACCAAACATGCAGAGAAACATAACAACTTGACTGATTCAGAGCAGGCGCACACATCTGAAGCTTTGCTACCTAAGCTGGAAAAGCAGTAAAGACTTTTTACCATGCTTTATACATCCAGGGATGGAGCACAGTCAAGACCAGCTTTGTGATAGCACATAAAACTGCAAAAATAAGTCATTCATTCTGTGATGGGGAGTTCATCAGAGTGTTTGGTGGATCCCACAGCTCTAATATGTCCTGAGAATGAAAAAAGTATGTACCCCTCTCCAGGTGAGCCATAATGAGAAGGATCAAAGACATTGAGGGAAATCTGGAGCTTCAGCTGCAAAACAAAGGGGACAATTTTGACTTTTTCTCCTTGGCTCTGGATGACAGCTGTGATGTCTGCACAGCCCAGTTACTCATCACTGTATGTGGGACAAAAAGAGATTACGGAAGAACTGGCAGCAATACAGTCAACAAAAGGGACGATGACAGGGAACAATATGTTCATGGAGGTAAATGCATGTTTGGACAAGCTGTTACTGAAATGGAATAAACTGGCAGGGATCACAACTAATGGTTGTCCAAATCTGACAGGAAAAATGTTGGACTTTTGAAGCAGATGCAAGATAAAGTGACTGAAATACAACAGAACAGAAACTGGTATTTTTGCATTATATTATACATCAGGAGGTGTTGTGTAAGTGTGCTAAAATGAACCATGTTATTGATGGTGTAACTAAAACATCAGGGCAAAAGCATTGTATCACAGACAGTTTGTTGCACTTTTGGAGGAGCATGAAACTGAATGTGGTGACACAGGCTACCACATAGCTGTCAGACGGCTCAGCCTAGGCAAAGTGCTTAAAAGAGTATGGGACTGGAGAGGAGAAATTAGAGTGTTTTGTCAGAAGAAAAACAAAGACACCCCACAACTCTCAGATGCCAACTGGTTGACAGATCTTGCACTTGCTGTTATTTGACTGCACAAATGAACTAAATACTAAATTGCAAGGCAAGGGCCTCTTTGTACATGAAATGTGCAACCTGGTGAAGGCTTTTATGAGAAAATTGCAGTTTCTTTCAAGCCATTTGGACAGAAACATTCTCACTCACATGCCAACAGTGAAAGACGCCACACCATCAGGTGATCACCTCCGCAGGTGCTCATCCATGTTAGGAGCAAAGCATGGTGAGTTTACAAAGAAATTTGAAGAGTTCAAAACAGCTGAGAGTAAAATGCACACGATTTCTACTCCCTTCACTTGCATTGTAGATGATGCACCCAGTGATGTTCAGCTTAAATTCACGGACCTGAAGTCTGATATACTACTGGCAGAGCACTACGTCAGTATCACTGCTGGATTTTTATTCTTTTCTCTAAGATGAAAACTTTCCAAACCCGAGGAGGCATGCTCTGAAGACGTTGGTTCTCTTTGGATCTACCAACATATGTGAACAAACATTCTCAGTGATGAACTTAACAAATCCAGATACAGATCCTCTCTCACAGACGACCACCTGTCAACTGTCCTTCACATATCCACCTCAGACATTCAACCTGACTTAAGTGCAGTTGTTCAGCCCAAGACAGACTAGATTTGTCTCACTGACTAAATAAACTGAAAACAGCAAATGAAGTAATTAGGCTAAAAAAAATGCAATAGCAGTCTTCTCATTTTTTTGTATAAAGTTAATTTAATGCTGCTCTTTGAAATGATGAAAAAGCATGCACATTCAAAATTGTTTCCGTGACTGTGATTAAATGATGACTAAACAGTGATATAATGTTGTTTTTACTATGCCAGTTTCACATTTTTCATAGCCTAATCATAACATCTACCAGTAGCAGCTAATTAAACCCATATAAGGCTTCCCGGGCTGCTGTGCGTTCCGTCTCGGATGCTTGACCTAAGCTGAGACTTGGTTAATTGGTACATTCAAGCACCTAAATACCTGCCTACTGCCCTCCTGGAAGACCAGAAAATTCACCAACTAAGATCACACCCTTCAGCTCCCTGAGAAATCAACTCAATAAGACAGTGAAAGTATGTCCTGTTTCTGTATGTTTGTTCTAACTTAAAAGACTCTCCTATGTTAGGTAAGCTTCCTACCCAGGATAGCCAGCAGCCAATAATCCCCAATCCCCACTTCCTTACTAGTGCTGAATCTCACTTAATATCTTGCTCAACTATTCCTATTGCTTTTTTATAGTATCTTTTCTCTCTCCCTCCTGTTATCAGCCCCTTGCTTAGGAACCAGTCATTGCAGTTAAATAACTGGCCACAAGGTAGCACCTTACCCACTAGCCTAACTGCACCTCATAGACTTTTTTCTAACCTCCCTCATCCCTTACTTACTTTGTCTTTTAAATGGAGTCTCTTTCACTGACCTGTTCGTTTTCACCCTCCCCTCTCTGACCTTGCTACAAAATACACCTACCACACTCCTGTACCCTAACGTAGTAGATCTCCTCAGACTTAGCCTAATATACCATTATAACTTTCTCTCACTCTCTGACCTACCTGCTGTTTTCCTCCACTCTATAGATTGTCTTCCTTAGTATTCCACTCTCTTGTGTCTTACTGTAGGTCCTTATTTTCCCCACAGCTCTCCTAACTTATCAGTTCTAAGGCTACACTACAGCTCTCCTATGTCCTTTTATCTCCCTCTCTCCCATAAGGCTCTACAACTTTGATTTCCCTTACCTTTCCACTCTTTCTTTCCACTTTCCTCCCCATCCACCTACCTCATCTATACTCCTACCTCTATGCTCCGCCTCCATCACTAATCCTTCCCTCTGTCTTCTAACCTAACGCTCTCTTTCTCGCGTATTTCTGCCTAAGACCTGCAATCTGAGTTACTCCCCTCTCACCCTCCCCCAATGTCACCTATTAATCTATAAATATACCCCACTATTCACGGACGCCATCTTTCTTTCCCCGCTCTCTACCTGGCTGCTGTGCGTTCTGTCTCGGATACTTGACCTAAGCTGAGAGTAAGCATTTTCTACTTTTATTAAAAATACTGCTTGTAATGTCTGCCTATTTAAACAGAAATGTCCTAACTTAAACTGTGTGATCTGTTTTGGATGCTTGACTTGTATTGAGAGTAAGCATTTTCTGCTTGTAATAACTACACTGTTTGTGAATATCTGCTTTTTAAACGCTATGTTCTAACCGACACTTTCTATGTACCTTGTGCATGATTTTTCTCACTGATGGACTGAAACCAGTGTCGATAATTACTCGGTCCTGTTTAGCGTCTATACGTGGGCTTATAATTTGTGCGCGTCACTGAGTGACATTGAGAAAATCTGTTTGTTCATTAAGTAGAGTCCTATCAGAAGCCTAAAATGCTTGCTGTGTAAATCTTTTTATACTCATCCGAAAACCTTTGCCGCTATCACTTTTAACTAGTTAGAGTCCCTAGGAAGCTTATAACTGTACGCTTGAACTAGGGACACATTGTCTATAGCCGAACGCTTACTGTTTATAGCTCTTATACATTCAGCCGAAGGCTTTTTGCCAAATTACTCTACTTATTTAACGGCTGCTTGAGGCTTATTTCTCTAAGCTAGACGCAAGATAGTATTATCTGTAGCTGTACCTCTCCCTGGTCATGTACCTATTAGCTGTGTAAAGCAGTTGTATTTAATCTCTGTACTTCCCCCCGAGGCTTTTACCTCGGCAAGCACACGGCAATGAATTAGGTTTTCTTTCTTTTTGCCATATCTTCCTTTTTGGGTTAAAAGTTAACAAAAGTGGTATGTACTTGTTCTATTTACTATACTCTCTCTAAAGGTTAATACCTTGGCAATGCTGAACTTGCGCTAATTCTGATAATTTCGGCTACTGCAGAGACCACTTACTGTAACTTTGCCGCTTTGCATATGTTTTTGTCTCGCTGAATACATTACCAAAGATAGTTAAACGACAATTGGGGAAGTAGTTGTTTAACATACTTATCCTAGAGGCTAATATAGTACTCCACTCCCTCAATAGCTCGCAGTTGGTGGTTTTGATTTTACCCACACTGAATAAACGCTGCCTGTGCTAATCTCTCTTTAATATAGAACACAGGTCGGTCTTGAACCGATTAGCCATAAACAAGCGACTACCCGATTTTCAAATCCACATATCTCTTATATTGAACCTAGTATATAATGGTTTAAGTAAGTATTTTAGAGTTTAACAATGGCTTTTTGTGAAGGGCATACTGACATAGCCTCATTTAATAATTAAAGCATGGAAAACTATTGCCTCTACTCATATTCTAGCTTTCAGCATGTAATAAGAACAGTTGTTAGACTTCATTGACTTATCTCTGTATTTCATTTTATTGACTAGACGTTTGTGAACATGAATACATTGCAGATGTTTTTAGCAAATACTTTTAAGTATATGTGATATAATTGAATTTGCTTTCTAATATTATCACTGTTAGCCTTACTATCTTCTCTCTCTTCCTACCCTTCACTAGCTTGGTTAATTGGTACATTCAAGCACCTAAATACCTGCCTACTACCCTCCTGGAAGACCAGAAAATTCACCAACTAAGATCACACCCTTCAGCTCCCTGAGAAATCAACTCAATAAGACAGTGAAAGTATGTCCTGTTTCTGTATGTTTGTTCTAACTTAAAAGACTCTCCTATGTTAGGTAAGCTTCCTACCCAGGATAGCCAGCAGCCAATAATCCCCAATCCCCACTTCCTTACTAGTGCTGAATCTCACTTAATATCTTGCTCAACTATTCCTATTGCTTTTTTATAGTATCTTTTCTCTCTCCCTCCTGTTATCAGCCCCTTGCTTAGGAATCAGTCATTGTAGTTAAATAACTGGCCACAAGGTGGCACCTTACCACTAGCCTAATTGCACCTCATAGACTTTTTTCTAACCTCCCTCATCCCTTACTTATTTTGTCTTTTAAACGGAGTCTCTTTCACTGACCTGTTCTTTTTCACCCTCCCCTCCCTGACCTTGCTACATAATACTCCTACCACACTCCTGTACCTCAACGTAGTAGATCTCCTCAGACTTAGCATAATATACCATTATACTTTCTCTCACTCTCTGACCTACCTGCTGTTTTCCTCCACTCTATAGATTGTCTTCCTTAGTATTCCACTCTCTTGCGTCTTCCCGCTCCGTTCGCCCTTTGGGCTCAATCCGCTCCCCTACCCTGCCCCCAATTCCCACCTGCCCCCAAGTCAACTTATACCCTCATAAACACACCCCCTTTACCATAAACCAATCATACAATCACTACCAGCCACACCCCTACATTTTTATCTCCACTCCCCCTCAAGAATAAATCACCTCCCACTACCACTTGCCTAATCTTCCACAAGTCAACCTCTACTATCAGTCCTTCCCTCTAATACCTACTATACACTCCTCTGCCATGCCTTACCAATGCCAATTTTTACTAGTACTCTCACTCCTAACTACTCTAACCACTACTTACCTCCTAACCTCCTATGAACAACCCCTCTTCTCTACTCTTACCATCCCTTCCAAACAAACTCTAACACCTTTTCCAGCTTTATTTACAAGCTTTCTCAATGCCATCTGCAAGCCCAGTTACTTTCAAGCTAAATATCATTGTCTAATTCATATTAAATACTCAATTCTAAACAATAGAAAATTATCTGACTACCATTGTAAACCTCTCCAATACTTCAACTTTATACTACTCCACTCCTTAATAAATGGAGACATTCACCCCAACCCTGGTCCAAACTCTTCCCCACCCTCCACTAACTGCAACCAATACAAAACAATCCCTTTAACATCAACCAAACCCTCCAAATCACTCTCAATAGCCCATCTAAACATGCGTAGTATTTGCAACAAAATACCACAAATTCATGCCCTTCTAGATGTTCAGCAGTTCGACATCCTCTGCTTAACAGAAACATGGCTCAAACCCACAATAAAAGATAACGAAATTATCCCCCCAGGCTATAATATCTTTCGACAAGACTGCACAAATAAAAAAGGTGGAGGGGTAGCAATTCTCTATAAAGCAGGACTACAAATTACCAAAATAAATCATAACCTACCCTCAGATAATAATGTAGAAATAATTATGTCTAAACTGCAGCTTAACTCTCATAAATCAGTTAACATCATCTGCACCTACCTTCCCCCAGGTAAAAATCCTACAATACTAGAAGACTTACTAAACTGGCTTTCTTCAAATCTCCCTCAGGAAACAATACTCCTAAGAGACTTTAATATTGACTGGAATTTATGTAGCCACACTAATCCATCCACCCTGATCAACCTGTTTGGCTTCTCACAAGCTATAAACTCTCCAACTAGAACAAATAAACTTAATAAAGAAAGCATCCTGGATTGGATACTAACAAATAGCACACAACAAATATATACAACAGGAACCCTCCCAGACAACCTTAGTGACCACTCTCTAATATATATTATCAGACATAAAACAAGTTTAACTATCCCTATTTCAGTCAGAACAACCCGTACCAAAAAACATTTTGACCACGAACTGTTTCAAACCGAACTTAAGCAATGCAACTGGTCACCTCTTAAGTCTCTCCCTATAAATGAAACAGTTAATCACTTCAGTACCACTTTCCTGGCAATCTTAGACCATCATGCCCCAATGCACTCCATAAGAATGAAAACTAAACCAGCCCAATGGCTATCAAATCATACTAAGAAACTAATCCTTAGTAGAAACAAATCTTGGGCTAAATGGCGTACCACAAGGAATACTACAGATCACCAAACTTTTAGACAACAAAGAAACATAACTAAAAAAGCTATCCTACAAGATAAAAATAACTTTTATATCCAACTACAACAATCACCCCTTCAACAACCACAAAAGTTCTGGACTACTATTAACACACTACTATCCCCAGGCAAAGTAGCCATGCCTAATCCACTAGGTTCCAACCCTGACTGCCCAACACAAACAGCAAATGCCTTTAATACTTTCTTTACTACTGCTATACTAAATCTAGCAAATCAACAAAACCCTGATACCTCCAAATTGCCCACTCCAAGCTCCATTCCTCCCCCCCTTCCACCTCGAACCTATACCCACCTCCTATATCTCTTCCTTACTTCAAAAATTAAAACCTACTACTCCCTCAGATGATAAATTACCAGCAGAATACCTTCAAATAGGAGCCAAAGCTATTGCCTATCCCATCTCCATATTGATTAACAGAACCATAAAAGAAGTCACTATCCCATCTATCTGGA
Organism: Protopterus annectens; assembly: GCF_019279795.1. Lineage (NCBI taxonomy): Eukaryota > Metazoa > Chordata > Ceratodontiformes > Protopteridae > Protopterus > Protopterus annectens. The sequence goes on along the minus strand of NC_056746.1, from coordinate 1,064,300,963 downwards.
AAATCTCACACATTATTCCTCTTCACAAAGGTGGAGACTCCATTGATTTCTCCAACTATTGCCCCATAGCTCTACTCTCTCCACTCGCTAAAATAATGGAGAAATGTATCCATAAACAACTACTAAACCACCTACTCCTCTATAATCTCCTAGCTAACTGTCAACATGGTTTTCAGCCATTCCATAGTACCACCACAGCCTTGTTATCCTTTACTAACTGTATCAACAAAAATCGCAATAAAAATATTCTTTCCTCAGCATTCTTTGTAGACCTATCCAAAGCCTTTGACATGGTAAATCATCAACTTCTCCTCCACCTTCTGAAGTCCCTCTCTCTCGACAATCCTGCTATGAACTGGTTTACATCTTACCTGGAAAACCGAAAACAAGCAGTTCTCTGGCAAAACCATCTTTCAGACATCCTTCCCACCTCCCTAGGTGTCCCTCAGGGCTCCACATTTTAGGTCCACTATTGTTTTCCATTTTCATAAATGACCATCTCTCTACTCCACTCTCTTCCTGCATTCAATATGCAGACGACTACCATAATTTGTTCTGGCACATCCCAAACTGAACTTCATTCTCTCACACAAAAAGCTTTCACCACTATAGAACAATGGTTCTCTAACCACTGTCTTCTGCTTAACCCAAAAAAAACAAAACTTTTGCTCTTTACACCCTCTTACTTGTCTCCCCCTCTTCATTTCACACTCACATCTAGTAATGGTACCCTTATTTCTCCAGACCCCACCACCAAACTCCTAGGAATTACAATTGACAATCAACTAAAGTTTGACATTCACATAAACACCACAATAAAATCTATTAACAGAAAACTCTGATCCCTCTACAGAATCAAACCTTTCCTGACACCAGAATCCAGGACCACAATAGCTAGAACTCACTTAATCTCTACCCTATTATATGCTTCTTCCATATATACCAATCTTTCTAAAAATAATCTTAACAAACTAGCTAGATCATATAACAATATTGCCAGATTTGCTATAAACTCTCCTTACAGGACTCATCACTGTCAGAACCTAAAACAACTAGGCTGGTTGAATTACCTCACCAATTACAATTTAACCAACTTACAATCGCCCACAAAGCCCTATACCAACCCAACACCACCCCAATTCTTTCTACCCTCATAAGGCCATATAATAACCGGAGGAATCTACGCTCCGCTAACAAAATGTTGATTCACACTTCCTTATCAAATAACTTAGCAGGCGACTCCATATTCTCTAACTCAGTTGGTAAAATATGGAATCTATTACCACAAGACCTTATAACCCCTCTCCCACTATTTAAAACTAACCTAAAACATTTCCTCTCTAACCACTGGTTATGCTCTTGTACCAACCCTGACTAACTGTTATTCTCTAATTATCTGTTTCACTCAAAACATAATATTCTTAACTATAAACCTCTTTATGCAACTCTCTATAAACTAACCTTTCTTTCTTAATTTCCAACACTGTCACTCCTGAGTACTACTTTCCATGCTTGACTCAGTCACTTTTTAACGGTTCTTTCTTGTAAATTTTGTATTTGTAAATTTTTACAAATTACAATTTGTAAACTTTGTTAATCTGATGATGTAACATTCTATATTAATGCCATTTTCTAATTATTGTATTATATGTTTCTGTATGTTTTTTAGTATCAGCCTCCACTGAAAATGGACATGTATCCAGTTGGACTAGCCCGGTCAACAAATGTAAAATAAAATAATGTAGTGCTTTTTCTAAAGAGATAAAATTAATGCGGAACAGAAATGAGTTCAGCCTATTGGTCAGGCCCTTCACAACAGTCCTAGTTTCTTATGTGGCCCCTTGGGAAAATGAATTACCCACCCCTGGAATAGTGGATGCCATGAACACCAGGGCTCTCAAAACCTGGTGAAAGCTCTGAAAGAACACGGTCAGAAATAGAATCTCGGTAAAAAGGAAGGCTGCTGATCCTGCATCATAAGAAAATGTGGTCTTGAGATGGGATCGAAACAGATTTATTTAGACTTGGAGTGAATCCTAGACTGCAAATAATATTTACAGTGAATTCCATGTTCTTCTGAAAAGAAGTAGGTAACAGAGCCTGAAGATGTAGGTCATCCAGATAAAAGGATATTTGAATGCCCTGCAAAAAGCTATGACAGGACACCTGGTGAAAACCCTTGAAGTCACAGAAAGATCAAAGGGTAAAGCAGAGAACTGGAAATGGAATGAAGACAAAGAATCTTAAGAACTTCCTGAGGAGATGCTGAACAGGAATGTAGAAGTAGCCATCCTTCAAATCTTGGATCACAAGAAAGGCCTGAAAAAGGATCATAGGAAACAGGGTCTGAACAGTTAGCATTTTGAAACTTGGCACAACGAAAATGGTGTTGAGGAAGGAAAGCTCTCCAGGAGCCCTCTTATCTGGGAACTAGGAACATCTTGTAGTAAAATCTTCTGCCATATTGACAGCGAGGTAGCGGTTGAACAGTTCCCAAGTCAAATGATTCTGTAGAAGTTGAGGGAGTAGAGACAACTGGTTTTGATGAAGCCAAGGAATTCCTGACTAAGGGGGAAGAGACTTCCAAGACATCATGTACCCTTTTTCTATAATGGCAAAAACCCGCTCATCCATGATGCTTTCCTTCCAAACTGGCAAGAAAAGTATCTTTGGGATACAGGAATCTGTCTGAGGGGACAGACAGGAGGTAAAGTGGGACAGTTATAAGGAAGCAGGCTTGTCAACAAAGAAGGGCTTTTGATCCTCGGGACCCGGTCCTGATTTTTCCTGAAAACTGTACTTATTAGGCCCTTTTACCTTTGGAGTTTCTTTTTCTGTCTTCTAACAAAAGGACCTGCTTTTGAAAGATAATTCCTCTAGAACTTTGGGACAGGCAAGAGCAAAAATCTGCTTCAAATCTTGCTTCACATTCCACTTATTTTGCAGGGAGTAAAAAGCTCTGCAGCAGCAGAGCCAAAGCAAATACTACCTATCCCGAGGAGAATCCAACAATTTGGCCTGGACATCCTGTGGCTTCTGCTTCTTTGACTAAGGTTAACAGTATCTAAAAAAGAACTGTCCCAGATGCAGCTGCACTTGATAGAGTGCCTGGCCATTTGAGAGGCAGAGTTAAGGAAAGACTGGGCTAAAAACTTGTTTGCTGATTCAATCATTCATATAATTGATCAATTCATCTACATTAGAAAGAAGAGATAATAGATAGTAACCATCAGACTGGTATGACAAGTTAGCTCTTAAGGCCACAGCGGCAGCGATATACATTACACATTTTTTGCCATACATGTCCATGGTCTGGCTATCTTTATCATTAGGCAAAACAATAGGTTCATAGCTGTTTACTAGGCTAACGACCACAAGGTTCTTTTTAAGCCTAGCCATGCATCCCAAATTTCTGACAAGTTCTGATCCCCTTGATAAGTGTAAGCAGGGGTTTGGAAGATTAACCATTTACAGGTTACCTGTGTCCATTAGAGACATAGGTGCCAAACTTGGGATGAATTTCTGTTTTCCCATCCAGTTGTCCAAGTTGCACTTGAATTCGGTTAGGGAGTAACTCTGCTTCACATGGATGAGGAGCCTGTTCTACAGACGGGGTAGTCTCTGGGATACATACCTCTCTCTCCAGCAGGACCTATTTATATCACAGGCAAAGTTCAAGTCTTTAGAACAGGTAATTCCAGTGCTGTTTGTTTTGTGGATATGCAGGAGGTCCATCAGAGTGAGGTCTGATGATGCTCTGTATGCCAGGCATAGATCTTCCCTCAAAAGCCTGTAGGAGACAATACAGGACTAGGGCCTTGAGGCAGTGTGCATAGGACATTTTACTTATGCCCTATATTGTTTTAGTGAGGAACCTCTGTGGACATTCCAGTTGTTGGATATTCCTGGTTAGGTACATACCAAAGGGGGCACTGTACTCAATGATAGGTCTGACGAATGCCAAATACAGTGGAACAATGAATTCCTCGGACTTGGATGCCATACCTTTGTTTATAAGTTGTTCTATACAGAATGATTTCCTCACCACTGTAGACACATGATAGTCAAGGGCTAGATTACTATCTGTGTGTGTCCCTAAGTCCCTGACTAGTGGGTCACCTCTAAGGGGTGTGTTGTCAATATGACAGTTACCAGTGATGGATGACTTCCCAAAGGATATATTTATGCATTTCCTGGCATGTAGTTTTAGTCTGTGGCTCTGACACCAGCTGTTTGTCTGCGTCAACTCCTCCTGGAGAAAATTTGTCAGTGTGAGATTCAATGACCGCTCCTAATTTGCAATCATCTGCAGATTTAGTCAGCCAGAGACCTCTGACATTGGCCTTAACTTCTGAGAAGTAAATGCCAAAAAGGAGAGGTCCAAGGATTGATCCCGGAGGAACTCCACTTGTGAATGGCCTCCTTGTAGAGGTGGACTCCCCAATTCTAACCTCCTGGGTCCTGTCTGTGAGCCAGTTGGCTATCCACCAGGTGACATATGGGTTTGTACCTAACCTCACGTTTGTCAACAATGCCTGAGTGGGGTATTGTGTCAAATGCCTTGGTCAGGTCAAGGTAGGCAGTGTGAACAATTATGCCCTCATCCATTGCTTTGGTGACCTTCTCAAAGTAGTCCACCAGGTTGAGTAGGCATGATCTGCCTTCGACAAAACCAAACTGGGTTGGGTCCATATCTGGAGATTTACTATCTCTCTCTTGATCATCTCCATGACAATTCTTTCCATGGCTTTACATACAAGACTAGTGAGACTTATGGGTCTGTAATTTACAGGGTCTGTAGATGGCCCACCATTGTGTAGAGGGATAACTGTTGTCTTTCGCCATTCATGAGGCACGAAACCTGTTTGGAGGCTATAGTTAAACAGTAATTACAGAAGCCCTGATAGGTCAAGTTTCATGCTATTTAGAAGGCATTCTGAGATATTGTCTGGGCCCACTGATGCAGTGTTCTTGGTCTTAGAGAGAGCATTAAGGACCTGTTCCTAGTGATAGTGGGGGAAGTTATATTTGATGATATTTCCTGAGGGAAGGTTGAGGGGAAAGAGAGGGGTAAAGTGGGAGCTGAATTTATCAGCCAGGAGGTTTGCTATGTCTTCTGGCTCAGTACAGATGGCTCCATTTACAATGAGCTTTGCACACAATTGTGTATTGCCTTTGAGGTTGCGGCAATAGCTAAAGAATGCTTTGCGGTTGCCCTTGGCCTGGGAGGCCAAACATACCTCAAATTTGGCTTTGGTAGACTTTAGTTGTCCTCTGAGTTGTTTGTTTAGTTTGATGAGTGTTTTTATCCTGCTATTTGTGCAGAACTGTTCACAGAAACTCTGTACAAGCATGTTAATAGCTACATAGAGGCAGCTGTACCCACCAGGAAGAAGTACAGAGCTAAATGAAAAAGCAAGCCACCCTGGTATAATCACAAAATCAGTCAGCTGTATAACAGGAGGAAGAAAATCATGACAAAAATCCTGCTGCACCTCCTAATTTTTCTCATGATTTTCTTCCTCCTGTTATACAGCTGACTGATTTTGTGATTCTACCAGGGAGTTTGTTTTTGCAAAATCTAGGAATCTCTGTGCATGTATGTTTGGTGTCGTATAGGATTCCCAGTTAATACTGGGGTAATTAAAGTCACCCATTAATATGGTATTGTGTTGGATGGTTAGTGTTTCAAATAGGTTTAAATACATGGGACCTATAGCTTGCAAGGAAGTGGTGCTGGATTTTGCCTGTGGTGATATGAACATGGAGCAGCTAAAGTACATTGCCCTGTTTGACGAGCCTTAACGTACATCTACCTTTGATGTAGAGACACCTCCACCTTTAGTCCCTGCCTGTGAAGTAGCTGGCCTAAATGTGTGGAAGGCATTATAACCTAGCACTGTTGGTGCACTCTCCGGGGCTTTAAATCATGTCTTGGTGACTACACAGATGTCACCATTTTCTAGGGTAAAGAGAGCTGCTAGGGAGTGGAGATATTTGTTTAGACTCCTAGCATTGAGCAGTAATACCTTTAGATTGTCTTGGTTTTGATTTATGTTGGAAGTACTTTGTTTGGCATTGCCTAAAAAACGCACTATGGGGGAATACAATGTTTTAGCTAATATTCGAAAGCCTAGAGGGGAGAGGTGCAGACCATCCCTGGCATAGCAGCATGGTCTGTTGACCACCTCCTTCCATGCTGACAAATACTGCATTCTCTTTGAATGACACCAGAAACTAAGGCAATTATTAAAGTCAATCATCTTTTGTTCATATTGTGGCCTCATCCTTGGAGAAGGTAAAATGCTGCTCAGTGCTAGGTTCATACCAGCCTAAGACACATATTCACAATGTTTCTCTTCATATAGTCTAGGGAGGCAAGTCTCAAGTCATTTACTCCCACATGGACTGTAACTGAGTCACATTGGTAATTGCAGTCCACTGCCCTGAGTTCCTGCGTAATGTGGTGGAACTTAGCCCCTGATAAGCAAATGACCGTGACTTTCTCCTTATTCAGCCTGGTGACAGGGACATCAGTGTGCCTCACAATGGAGTCTGCAATGACTAAAATGTTGGATTGTGTGGTGGCTTGCCTTACTGGCCTAGAGGTAGAGGCTCCATGAGATGTAGCTCTATGTGTTGATGTGGGTGTTGTTTTGAAAGAGGGCATCTGGGGCTGCTGAGGGTATTTGTTATGTGTACTTCATCTAGAAGGTCTTTGTGGTTTAGGAAGGTTATAATTAAGTTCCTCAGCATATGTTGGTCGATATGTCTGCTTTGAATTGTGCGTGATGGGTGCAGCATGTGTACTACTTACAACCTTATTGACATTAGGAGTGCTTTATGTGAGAGCTTTGCCTCCAGTGACACTGTGTAAATACACCTCTCACATACCATAACAGTTTGAGAATTAAATGGTTGACAGTAAACATGAAGCAATTTCTACATTGCCTCAGGATGCTCGTATCCACCAAGCCAGTAATGGAGACAGCAGGAAAGTTCATATCCATGGCAACAAACCCTTTGTTTTTATTGATTAGACAGTTGGAGTGAGAATATCAATCACTGTCAGGAGTATATGGATTGCAACTATGGGGACAGTGCTTATCACTGCAAAGAAGCTGTCATGTGTGCAACTAGGTATTGGAGACATTTCAATTCTGCTTTTATAGGAAAAATGTCACTCAAGGTGTCTGAGTCTATACGGAGCACTGCCAAACACTTGAGGCGAAACGAACACGTAGACCCTGAAAATTTAAGCATGAAGCATTTAGGTGGGTATTCTGAAGTTAGAAACAAATCAAGCAGTACTTACTGAAAATAATTGGCTTGTCAAGAATGATGAAAAGAGGGGAGTCGCATGAATGGTTACTGCCTGGCTACTACTAGTGCTGGTCTCAGCACAGCTTCACTCTGTTGGGATGCAATGCTCCTCTGCTTCTTCTCTCACCAGAAGCAAAATGTTAGCACCAATACCAAGATGAGAAGCAGGCCACAGCCTGTTTAGTGATCCACAGTCTTGTCCCAGATGATACAAGAGTCTGTAGACTTGTAGCCTTTTCCTGGTAGATGCCTTGAATAGCAACCAGACCAATCAGGAACGTTAATCACAGACACTCACTCTCCAACCAGAAAGTCAGGAATCAATGCACTCTGCTCCTCTCACCAAGATCAGAATATAAGCAAAGATTCCAAGCTGTCACCTATAAAACAGTTATTAGGCTGTCTGGTGATCAACAACAGAGGACAGTAGTTTTGTGGGCTTGCCCACAGAGAGAAGGAATCACAGAAGAATCAGAAGGGTTTTAATAGAGGACAATTTGTTCATCAGGGACTTTATAAAACCTGTCAGGTTTCATAGGAGCAGGGGGCTGATAACTCTGGGTTCAGGGAAGGATTAGTAAAGATGTCCTAAAGAGCTTCCAGAAAAGGGGAGATAGAAGGGGGCTTAAAAGTAACAATCTGCAGCAAGGTAAACTATCTCTGTTGGGCATCAGACATTATGGTACCCTCCCACTTTGAATGGTGCATCATTTTAACTAAGGTATCCCCAACATATTGTTCCTTTAAAGAAAAGTCAGGAGAGAGAGAATTTTCTTCCTCAGGAGCCACAGCTGGGGGAGTGGATTTGAGAACAGGCTAGGGAATCTTCATCAGAATCCTGGCCCTTCTCAGAGGAAGAGTCCCTAACCTTCTTCAAAGGAGTATAAGAAGCAGAAGTCACAGCAGCAGGTGTAGTCTGAAAGTACTGAGGGACTTCACATACAAGTGCTTTGAACAGCCCTTAGGTAAAGTCTCGGCATTCTTCTTAGGATCTCTCACTAACAGAGAGAGGAATGTTTTGTCTTCTGCTGCTTCTTTACAGAGATGTCTGTCTGCATAAACCTCAGAGGCTCAGACCTCTGACAAACCTCTAACAAGATTCTGAGGGGATGCCTCCCATTCCCTCAGAACAGATTAACAGACTCCCTCTTATCTGTAAACAGATGTTTGATCAGTCCACTGGAAGAGCGAACAGTTGGCCCCATAATGGTCTTCAATGATGTCATGATAGCATGGGCCAGCACAAGAACTGGGTGGTCTGAGGTCTCTATCAGACATAGCGGAGATGTCTGGTAAGGGCTGGATAGGCAAAGCCTCTGGTTTAAGTTCTTGATATGACTTCTTATGAAGAGAACAGACATCAGGGAGGGAAGACTCGGCTAACATCATGCTTTAAGCAAGTTGCTTAAGTCTTTGGATCTCAAAGTAAATGGATAGAGAAGAGACACGGCTGTGAGTGGTCTTGGAGACTCAGGACTGACAGATCGCACATTCCTTATGACTATGATGAGCACCAATACAAAACAAACTTTTTATGATGATCTTTACATAGAATCTGCTTCCCACATTCACATTTTCCCTTTTTGGATGACGCATACAAAATTATACCAAACAGTAAGAAAGAAAGGGTCTCGAACAGGGTACTTGTCTGCCCAAATGGTTAGGGAACAGCAAGAGACGTATGGCCAACAGAGCAAAGACAAAGCGAAGTTCTGCTTTAGGACTGCCAGCTAAGTTGTTCCACGGTACTTCACACCCATACCTCCCACCTTCAGGCTTAGATTGCATGTTGGACATTCGGCATGGGGAAGGGCCCAGGCTTTGGTATTGGGACGGACATACAGCTATCCTTAGCAGAATATCCCATTTGCCAAGAAATCTGCAAAAGTGAACTTGGACGGAAATGCAAATTTATTAACTATTTAGTAACTAATTAGGCAGACTGGTCCCAAAGACCTTTTTCAGCCATAACCTGTACTCACAGGCAATAAGCAGTGCAAGCAAATTTAAATTATATACTTCAAATATCACAGAGTGTTAGGTTTATCACAGTTGCAAAACTTTATAAAGTTCATACACTGTTACTATACAGGTTTTATACAGTAGAATGTCATACATTTCTTACAAATTTGTAATAAATTATCAGGTAATACAGCTTTGCTATATGAAATTGATTTTTAAAGTTTTAAAACTGAATTTCCTTACAAAAAAAATAGAAGGGAGTTGCAAAACAAGTTATTACTTGGATGAATTTATGACTTTTAGGTCTAATTTTCCCTTTGCTATTTTTTTACTGGACTTAATTGATAAAATCTCTCTCATTAGTAAATAGTTTTAGATAAAAACAATTTGCAGTGATGAAATATCTTTGAGGCTTCTAATTTACTGAGATTATACTGTAGTAGTGAATTTGCATCTAAGTAATGACCTGTGGTTCTCCAGTAGGCTGAAAATGTACTATCATTATACATAAAATGGGCATTCACGTCTGTAGGAAAGTGTGTACACTGATTATTTCCTTCTCAAGTGGTCATTATAATTCCATTACTGTTGTGACTAGCAGCACAGATCAAAAGCAAGTCATACAGAGTTTGAGCTGTTCTAGAATATCTTTCACACACTCTTCTCAACAGCAGGGGTATACTGCTAAAAGCAGGAGTACATGTTTGTATCACTAAATCTATGATGCTAATACAGTACATGTTTTAAGTTACTGTAAATCCTCTTGCACATAGACAGAAGCTGCTGTTCCTCACATCTCCTTGAGCCAGGCCTCCACAGATTGTAAAACATTGATTGGTGAGAACAGAAGTAAAGCCTCTGAACTGGTGCTCGCTGCACTAATGGTCACTCTACTCCCCTACCCGACCTTACTCATTTCCTACACACACCCCTGCTTACCCTACATTTAAAATACACACAACTCCACCCAGACATTGCTATCTACCAGTCCTATCACTCCGTACTCTCTTCCCACCCAAAACCACTAATTCAAGTCAACCCAACACCATCTAACCCATTTCAATTACTACTAGTCTCTCTCTACCATTCCCTTCACCTCATTTTCTCAAATAAAACTTGTAAAAAGAGCAAGAATAACTTTTCAACCTTCTTCCTGTGCCACTTCCACTTAAAGTATAATTAAAGTCCAAACCCCCCTTAACCATGCCACTGCCTATATTCTTTGATACAGCCACTGATTTTAAATCTCTCTCTTTTCCATTACAGCTGTTCTCTCCCTCAAACATATTGCGTCCTCAGATACTCCTACTAATCCCCTTCTCATTTCTTTTCTAGCCCACCCAATATCCTATCAATATCTCTTAACTACCTGAAAAGTCCCTACAACTACTCCCAAATGCATCCATCCATCCACAACCCCTTTTTCTTTCCATTTTTGCACATTGGTCAGGGTGTCACTTCAACAGTGACAATCATCTAGAGCCATGATTTACACTACTCCCAAATACACACTTATCAATACATGGTAGCTTCCAGTCTTATTAGCTAGCTATCCATCTATTCAAAATAGAAATTTCACTACAGTTCCACCCTCTGCAAACTAGGCAGCAGATCTAAGTTGAAATATAAACAACTTTACCCCTAGCCCTTTTTTTCCTGCACGTAAAATCATGTGGGGAAACCCACCCTTAACCCAGGTCCAAGCAACCTCCCCAAACATAGCAATTGTACCAAACACCACCACAACCCTTCTTCCAAGCACTCCAGTCTTGAGATCTACACCTTTTATCACTTAACCTTAGAAGCATCCAAAACAATTTGCCAGATGTGCATGCCTGGACAGTATATTACACTCCAGATATATTTGATTTTACTGAAACATGGCTTAAACAAGACAAAGTATAAAAAAATAATTCTTTCTGAAAACAGAGTTAAATATTCAATGTCTGTGCATTGTGACCTCTTATGCCATCCATACTTAGCCTGGTAAGGTCTCTCTTTCTAGCCTCCCCTCTGCAGTATATCTAAAACAATTCATTCCCTTCTTGATGTCTTCCAAAAAATTGCGTCTCAGTTACCAGTTCTGCTGTTCTTACCCTGTAATAGGACTCATCCACCTCCCTTACATATCTACTTTGCCATAACTGCCATACTACAAAACTAAGAACCACAAATGTGACAAAAAAAAAAACAGCACTCAGGAATGAAGGGACAGAGTGCAGTCACTAAAAAATGGTTGTTTAATAAACTTGATTAAGTGTTTTCGTCAGAACAAACCTGACTTCATCAGAACCTGAATTCTGAAGTAGTCAGGTTTGTTCTGACGAAAGCGCTTAATCAAGTTTATTAAACATTTTTTTTTGTGACAGCAGCCTGGTACCTTCATTCCTGAGTGCTGGTTTTGTTTTTTTTTTTTGTCATATTGCCATACTGACCTTTTAATTTCTCCTTCAAGTCCTTTCTGAAACCTCTTCTATCCTTCATCCACAGCCCTGAGTACTTGGTTTCTAACCCACTTAAGTCCCCATGTCAGATTTGCTCCAGCCCATTAAATTATTTAGGACCCTCTCCCTCTGCTCAGAATAATCCACCTATGATATCCCACAATGTTGTCTTTCTTCCTTGGTTTGTACTCATACCTCACACTCTAAACTACACAAAAGTACAATCGTTGGTTACCACCACCTTCACTTGGCCTTTTTGGTCTCTGTAACTCCTTAATTAGGCCAATATCCAGAATTCTGCCTTTTCTGGCATAGTCATATCAGTTAGCGGAACTCCTCGTGGTCCAGGACCTCAACTAATAGGAAAGGACAGTTGTGTCTACTTACCACTCCTGCAGTAATAACTCCTTAGGATTTGCTGCTTTGAAAGCCTTTGGCCAGCCTGAATACTAGAGGCTTTTCCCCTCCTCCTCATAACTCAAAGGACACGCCCCTCCACTGTCAGGATACAAGAGTGGTTGGCCAGAGCCATATTCTTAGTTTTTCCTTGTCAATAGAACCAGATTAAGTAATCCAATAAAAACCAAAAAACTAAAACAAAAAAGCACAGGGCACCAGAGAGACAACAACAACTTGACAATAGCGTACAAACTATTTTAATCCATGCTTTCGTTAAAACTTCTTCAGAATAATTATACCATGAAAACATTCATTTAAATACACTCATTAAAATAGATTAAAAACCATCAATAATTCAATTAACCAATTGAATAAAATTACAAATCAATTATTCACATTGTCCTTTACATTGTTAAATTTCTATCTTCTAAAAAACATTTAATGTTTGTGTATTCATTTAGCCCTGGTGGGCTATCTGCGCCCAACCTTAGCTGCCATAAAGTCTATTTTCTTTAGACGTTATTTTTAATATTGCCCCCTCTCAAATCCTTGGTAATATGCTCCAAAATGGAAAAAGAAAATTTTTTGAACATAGTACAAACTAAAGTGTCTATACAAAGCATTGTTTATATCCTTGGTTTTTATGGCATAACAATGTTCTTTAATACGTTTGTTTAGTTGTCTGGTGGTCATGCCTATATAGAATGCTTTGCATCCAGAACAAAAAGCAATATAGACCACATGTGATGTATTACATGTAAACCTCCCAGACGCAGCTATAGTACGATTTAAATGAGTTAAACAAACATAAGGCCCTTCATGAAAAAACCTACAAGCAAACAGTTAAAATATTTATAAGTTCCCTTTGGTTTCTCTGTTACCGGAAGACGTATACTAGTGTTATCACGCTGTAACAATTCTTTTAAACTACCTGATTTTTTGTAGACAAAACTGGGTGTTTTTCCTAAAATACTAGATAAATCGCTGTTTCCACTGATGATTTTCCAATTATCAGTAATTATATTTTTTATTAACACACTATCAACAGACATATCCATTACACATCTTGGTGTATTTGATGAAAGTTCTAATTCTGGATCTACTGTAGTATTTTTTACTGTCAAACCATAAATCAAAATTGGCCAGAAATGTGTGCGTCTTCTAACAGAAATGTCTGATGCCAGATTAGCTAACAAACCTTCAGAATACCCCTTAGTCAAAGACAAACTAGTGATGAAGGTTGTTTCCAAAAGGAAATCTTCATCATCACTAGTCCGCCTCGAAGCTCTTATATATTGTCCTTTTGGAACATTTCTTTTCATGAAAGCAGGATGATTACTCTGGTAATGTAACTAATTATTTACATAAGTCTCCTTTGTATACATCTTACTGGAAAAACTTTTTTCATTTATATGCCATATGAGTGTCACAGCCACAAAATTGATGTTATATCCTGAATTATTTAGTGTGAATTTCAAAAAATCACTACTCATACTTAATTGTTCCAAAAAACTATTTGCCTTAAATTCTGAGCCTCTTATGACAAAAAACAAGTCGTCTATAAAACGGCCATAGAATAATGTCAGGCTAAAGTTTTTTAGGCAGGTGCTCTAATTCCCACCAACCCATAACTAAACCTGCAAAAGCAGGAGCTTACTGTGGCACCCATCGCTACTCCTCTTTGTTGTTGATGATACTTCTTGTTGAAAACAAAAAAATTATTTTCCAGCATGAGTTCCAACAATGCCACACATGTTTTCACTGAATGTTCAAAATATTCTTTATATATTCCAACCCTACTTCAAGGGGTATAGATGCATACAAAGAAACCACATCTACGTAAGTAGAAAAAAATCATTTCCACTAAAAACTCAATTTTTTTCTTTGGAATAAAATATTTTAATGGCTTCTAAAAAAAAGACCAAGAGTCCTTAAAATAAGAAGCTAAACTTTGTGTTAAAGGATTAAGTAACTTATCAAGGAATAAAGACATGCCTTCTGTTATACTTCCTGCTGCAAAATCAACAGGCCAAAAAGGGGGGTTGTTAACATTTTTGTGTATTTTGGGAATTCCAAATAATACACCTATTCTAGGATGATCCACTGTAAAATAATCATAAACATCTGAAGCCAATTATCCACTCATAAAAAATCATACAGAGCATACTTGATGTATTTTTAGCTTCTATCTGTGGCTTCAAAATTAACTTTGTGATATTCTTCCTGATTATTAAGCAGTGTCTCCATTGCTGTCACATAATCTTTAGTGTAGATCACTACCACACCACCCCCCTTATCGGCCTTCATGAATTTTAAGTCAGTCCTATTCTTTAATTCAATAACTGCTTTTAAGGGAACTTATAAATGTTTTAACTGTTCTGCTTGTAGGTTTATTCATGAAGGGCCTTATGTTTAACTCATTTAAATCGTACTACAGCTGCATCTGGGAGGTTTACACGCAATACATCACATGTGGTCTATATTGCTTTTTGTTCTGGATGCGAAGCATTCTATATAGGCATGATCACCAGACAACTAAGCAAACTTATTAAAGAACATTGTTATGTCATAAAAAAGAAGGATATCAACAATGCTTTGTATAGACACACTTTAGTTTGTACTATGTTCAAAACATTTTCTTTTTCCATTTTGGAGCATATTACCAAGGATTTGAGAGGGGGCAATATTAAAAATAAAGTCGAAAGAAAAGAGACTTTATGGCAGCTAAGGTTGGGTGCAGATAGCCCACCAGGGTTAAATGAATACACAAACATTAAATGTTTTTTAGAAGACAGAAATTTAACAATGTAAAAGACAATGTGAATAAGTGATTTGTAATTTTATTCAATTGGTTAATTGAATTATTGATGTTTTTTATATAATTTAATGAGTGCATTTAAATGAATGTTTTCATGTTTAATTATTCTGAAGAAGTTTTAACGAAAGCGTGGATTAAAATAGCTTATACGCTATTGTCGAGTTGGTGTTGTTTCTCTGGTGCCCTGTGCTTTTTTGTTTTAGTTTTTTGGTTTTATTGGAGTTCTTGGTTTTATGGTTTTTTTGTCCATGGCCGGAGCTCTGGATGACAACCTTATGGATTTGACCATACACTCAGTAATGAATAGTCAGCAACCGTTAATGGCAGCCTTTGTTTCTGAATTTAAAAATATTCAGAATTCTTTGATGTTGTTAGCCAAGAAATTTTCTAACAACGAGAGTGTAAATCAATCAGAGGCTTCCAGTTCATCTTTGTCAATTTCAACAAACAATTCGGGAGGTGCACCATCAGCTTTGAATAAAGGGGTGTGTGTGCCCAATAGACAGATTTTGTACAAAGGTTTGGCTTCTGCCTTAATCCATATACCTGAACATTTTACTGCAGTAAAGCCATCAGCAGAATCTTTAGCTGAGGACAGGGAGACATCGCAAGGTAATATGTCTGAACTCCTGGGTGAGCTAGAGAAAAAACTTAAGAAATACAGAGCATTAATTGTTGAAAATAAATATTTCGCTTGTTGCATTTCATCTAATATTGTGCCAAAAGGGTTACGGTTTATAAAAATTCCTAACAGTGTAAACCGCTATGAACCATTCTTCACAGAAGTGACTGATTTTTTTAATAAAGCTGGACTGGACTTTGAGGCTATTGATAAAACATAATGAACAGCTGGTAGAGGACAGAGAATTGAACTAGAAGCCTTAGATAGTAACATTACTGACTTGTTAAGCAGCCATGGAAACGGGAACTATAAAGATTATGAGCGAGTACTCGAGTTGGTTGACAGCTATGAGCAAATGATCACTCAGAGAAAATCTAAAAAGTTAGATCGTGATACAGCTGCATACAACACTTGGCAAGCTTATAATTTTAGTTTCAAGAATACAAACTATAAGTCTTTTTTTCAAAGGAACAAGAATGGATCCAATATTAATTTTGTTGGGTCCTACAGCTCAGCTGTTAAAGAAGGTAAAACCTCTTTAAATCTAGGCAGGAATAAATCCCGGTCACGAATTAAAGCACTGAAAGTTACACCTCAACAGCAAGATAGAGCCTCAAAAGTAAGGTGAGTAACATAATGCAGACAAGTTTATAACAAATTAAATCCGTTCCAGCGTTAGTTTTGGATGACAAAAACTCTAATGCAAATAATGGGACAAAAAACGGGAAGGATGGTCCGAAAACAGCGAGGCAGAATCAGAGTCGAGGCAGGAGCCATTTTCGGAGAGGAGTGCTGAAGTGAGTTCACTGGTTAAAATATTCAACTTGACTGATATTTTTTTAAGTTTTGAACAAGAATGTTTGTTGAAGCTTGGGCTGGAATTTGTTCCAAGCAAGAGAGCTGATTTAGCAAATACATTGTTAAATTTAAAATTATACACACGTAAATTGAACTTAATGTTTGTTTTAAAAGACGTAGAAATTGCCTCTCATAATTTGTTTGTGTCTTTCGGCTTTTCCCTGTTAGGGGTCGCCACAGCAGAACTCCGGTCCGCTAATGATTGGTAGTTGATTTTTACATGCAGAGTTACCAGCCCTGATGCACAACCTTCAACGAAGGTACGCCCATTCACGAATGTCTCCACTTAGAAGATGCTCTAGCTGAGAATCGAACCGGACAGCGTCTTACTATGAGGCGAAAACGCTACCGCAGCACTATTATTAGAAAACCGTCCACATTTAATCCTGCATTACATAATACTGTCAAGGTTTTTGAATTGTTTTGTTCTAATGAAATTAGATCTTTGTTAGCTAACAAGTCTGTCCAGCCTTTTTTTAATTTAACTAAAGAATTGAAAAAAAGCACTTAATGAATTAAAGAATAGGACTGACTTAAGATTAATGAAGGCCGATAAGGGGGGGTGGGTCTGGTAGTGATGTACACTAAAGATTATGTGACAGCAATGGAGGCACTGCTTAATAATCAGGAAGAATATCGCAGAGTTAATTTTGAAGCCATAGATAGAAGCTACAAATACATCAAATATGCTCTATATGAATTTTTTATGAATAGAGAATTGGCTTCAGATGTTTATAATTATTTTACAGTGGATCATCCTAGAATAGGTGTATTATTTAGAATTCCCAAAATACACAAAAATGTTAACAACCCCCCCCCTTTTCAGCCTATTGTTTCTGCAGTAGGAAGTATAACAGAAGGCATTTCTTTATACCTTGATAAGTTACTTAACCCTTTAACACAAAGTTTAGCTTCTTATTTTAAGGATCCGTGGTCTTTTTTAGAAGCCATTAGGATATTTTATTCCAAAGAAAAAAATGGAGTTTTTAGTGGAAATTATTTTTTTTCTACTTAAAGTAGATGTGGTTTCTTTGTATACATCTATACCCCTTGAAGTAGGGTTGGAATATATAAAGAATTTTTTGAACAAATATACCAGGTGGACTCAAAATTCGGTGAAAACTTGTGTGGCATTGTTGGAACTCATGTTGGAAAACATTTTTTTTGTTTTCAACACAAAATATCAACAACAAAGAGGAGTAGCGATGGGTGCCACAGTAGCTCCTGCTTTTGCAGGTTTAGTTATGGGTTGGTGGGAATTAGAGCACCTGCCTAAAATACCTCTAGCCAATGACATATTATTCTATGGCCGTTTTATAGACGACTTGTTTTTTGTCTTAAGAGGCGCAGAATTTAAGGCAAATAGTTTTTTGGAACAATTAAATATGAGTAGTGATTTTTTGAAATTCACGCTAAATAATTCAGGATACAACATCAATTTTTTGAATGTGACACTCACATGGCATATAAATGAAAAAAGTTTTTCCAGTAAGATATATAGAAAAGAGACTTATGTAAATAATTACTTACATTGCCAGAGTAATGACCCTGCTTTCATGAAAAGAAATGTTCCGAAAGGACAATATACAAGAGCTTCGAGGCTGACTAGTGATGATGAAGACTTCTTTTTGGAAACCACCTTCATCACTAGTTTGTTTTTGACTAAGGGGTATTCTGAAGTTTTGTTAGCTAATTTGGCATCAGACATTTCTGTTAGAAGACGCACATTTTTGGCCAATTTTGATTTATGGTTTGACAGTGAAAAATACTACAGTAGATCCAGAATTAGAACTTTCATCAAATACACCAAAATGTGTAGTGGATATGTCTGTTGATAGTGCGTTGATAAAAAATATAATTACTGATAAATGGAAAATCATCAGTGGAACTAGCGATTTATCTAGTATTTTAGGAAAAATGCCTAGTTTTGTCTACAAAAAAATCGGGTAGTTTAAAATAATTGTTACAGCATGATAAAACTAGTATACGTCTTCCGGTAACGAACAAACCAAAGGGAACTTATGTTTTAACTATTCTGCTTGTATGTTTATTCATGAAGGGCCTTATGTTTGTTTAACTAATTTAAATCATACTATAGCTGCATCTGGGAGGTTTACATGTAATACATCGCATGTGGTCTATTATTGCTTTTTGATCTGGATGTGAAGCATTCTATTTAGGCATGACCACCAGGCAACTAAGAAAACGTATTAAAGAACATTGTCATGCCATAAAAACCAAGGATATCAACAAAGCTTTGTATAGACACACTTTAGTTTGTACTATGTTCAAAACATTTTCTTTTTCCATTTTGGTGCATATTACCAAAGATTTGAGAGGGGGCAATATTAAAAATAACGTCTAAAGAAAATAGACTTTATGGCAGCTAAGGTTGGGCGCAGATAGCCCACCAGGGCTAAATGAATACACAAACATTAAATGTTTTTTAGAAGATAGAAATTTAACAATGTATAAGACAATGTGAATAATTGGTTTGTAATTTTATTCAATTGATTAATTGAATGATTGATTTTTTTTGTCTAATTTAATGTGTGTATTTAAATGAATGTTTTCATGGTTTAATTATTCTGAACAAGTTTTAACGAAAGCATGGATTAAAATAGTTTGTACGCTATTGTCGAGTTGTTGTCTTTCTGGTGCCCTGTGCTTTTGTGTTTTAGAACCAGATTAAGTGTCGTTGGTTGGTCCAAAGGCACAGCCAAGAATACTGAAAAATAAATACTTCATTGGGGAACTACTTTTTTCTGATCACTGTTTAAAATGTTGTTACATGTCATTAGTTAAGAAGAATGTTTGCCCTGAGTGTGGGAAACGCATCCCCCATCGTGACTTCCATAAGGTGACTTTTTTTGACTTTGTCAGGAGCACTGCGTGCCCGACTGTTTCAACTGTGCTTACTTCAACTCCAAAACAATTAAGCATAGGGCAGAATCGCAGGAAGAACGTTTTTAGAAAAGGAAAGAAATTAACATGGGATATGGCAATCAAGTTTCTTGAAGGCCAACAGGATGCAAACTCGATGCAATCAAACCTGTGAACTTACAACCACTCATACACTAATTTAAATAAATTCATATTTAATATAATACCAAGTACCACAACCTAATGCAACACAAATATACACCATACTCCATGACCTGGGGTCAAGTACACCTAGCTGGAGATATGAGAATTTACAGCCATCCACACCTAACATGGAGGATAAGCAAGCAAGACTGAGAATTTTCAGTATTAGTGATGATAGCCTTCTGTGGTTAAAATAAAAGCTCTGGTTCAGAAAAGTGAAATGCAAACCGCAGCTGCTAAGTTGCAATAAACAATCCTCTGTGGGGGACTGCAAGTTGTTCTTAAGGTGTAATGATGAAAACAGACTCAGAATGTATGGTCCACTTTTTCAAGCTTATTGTCCACAAAAAGAAAGGAACATGACTAAAATGCTTCAGAAAGCATAATAAGAATACACAGAGCCCAAGGTAAAACGCTGACACAGACTTCAACCAGCACATCTTGCAGAAGTGACAGAGGAAAGAAGGTCAGAGGCTAGGAGAGAGCAAAACAGGGTAGTCTTAAAAAATACATTTAGAAGCTAGAGACTACACCGTGGAACAATGGAACTATATGGGGAAAGTACAACTGTGTTAGGAAGCATTTCTAAACAGAAAACTGTGGCAAAGTCAATGGAACGCCTTCTCTCAAAACTGATGCTGGCAAACATGGCAGAAACATGAACAAAATTGAGAAAATAAAGCAGAACTCAACAGAACTAAGGATCTTAGGACTGATGTGCTAAATTATAAACACAGAAATAACGCTGTGATCGGACTATAAGGGCCTCATGGTTCTTACCTGCTGTCACAATCTAAGTTTCAATAAACAATCCTCTGTGGGGGGCCTGCAAGCTGTTCTTAAGAAAAGATTAGAAAATATGAAATGGTACAGAAACACAAACTACCTATGCAATAGCATTGTCATCTGTACTCAGACTGCAGAAAACGGTGGGATTCTTGCTACCACAGACACACTTTCAAATATACATCTTTGCTGATAGCAAGAACACTACAGCTTAATATCACAAAAAAAGTTCAGCAATTTCAGCCAAAGTTTGCAACGCTTCTCAATAAAATTAACACTGCATGCAAGTTACTTCATCAAAAAATTAAATACAAAATTGTCATGCCTAGTAGAAAGTGATAAAAACAGTAAAACACTAACAGTCTGCAAAATTAAACCAAGGAAGAAATTCATCATTAACGTTTTCCCTACCAAAACAATAACCCTTTAAATTAGTAAATACATTTTGGTAATTTCTGAAAGTTTTTATGAAAGATCATCCCCAGTAAATCACCCAATTAAGAAAAATATTTTTTTTTTGCAAAAAACAAAAATTTAGATATATTTAAGTTGTTCTGACTACAGATGCAATACTTTACAGCCAAGTATATTTTATCCAGCAAATAATGTCCTATTAAGATGCATGAAAAGTAGAGATATGCACCTTGTTAAAACTGCTGTCCAGCAATTAGCACTGACTATTAAGGCTCTGGAACAGTTAAGTTCCTACAGTACAGAATTCCTTCCACTTCCATTTGCTTACTATGTGACTCTATACAAGTCACTTAACCAGCTCTCAGGTCACTCCTGAAAAGGGGCCCTTGTGTCCCACGGGTTACTTGGTGAGTAAATGTAGAGAAAATTACTTATGCCAGCATTTTCTTAATTCCAAAGCCAAAAAAAAAAAAAAAAGCACTGAAGGTGTTCTACGAGTTGCTGTTTTACTGCCACAACATCAAAGGAAGAGGTATCATGACCTCCTGCTACTCTACCCCACCTCGAAGTCTTAAATGCAGTATGGGTAACAAACATTACAGACCACTGTCTTGTCCCTCTCCTACCATGTTTGAAAACAGCCACATACACGTGTTTCTCAGTTAGAGGCCCCGCCATGCTGCTGCACAACTGCTACGATGACCAAGCCATTGTCCAGATGTAACCACCTAGTAAATCCACATGCAAAGACACACCACTGGGGATGTGTGCACAATTTGTCAAGATGCAAAGCACACAAAAGAGACTTCAACAAAGAAATATAGTTCAAACTGTAGTACAGATGAAGTCTCACACCACAGCAATGTCGCATACACTTTTTCAAACCATGTCAGAAAGTAAACAGCACCCGAAGTCACACACATGCAAGCATACCCCTCACCTTCATTTTACGTTTGTTCCTACTGAACAGTATGAAGTTTCTATAAATAGGTTTCTACATTGAAACAGGATACACAAAATAGGAAAAAAAACATCAAACAGGACTGTGATAATAAAACAGAATGTGCACTACAAATTACTTTCTAGATGTTTAGTCTCATTTGTGGAACGTGCTACACACTGCAATTTAGAGAGAAATTTGGATTTCAGAAGTACCAGTGCAGTCCTTTGGCTACTTTTAAACCATCCTACTGCCAAACAAACATAGAAAAACTAGTAAATAACCAAGTACATAAATAAATAAAATACTGGACCTTCTAACAGTTTAACAAGATGTCTAGCAGCACAACAGACCTGCTGACTCAGGAATGTTTGTGGATGAACATTAATTTCTGATGTCATGAATCAAGGATGAAAAATTTAAGTCACTACTACTAGTATTTACTTTTGTGATCACTAAGATGAAATATCAGCTCCATTACAAACTACAGAAACAATGGCCCAGAGTAAGTGATCAATGTGGATAAAGACATCTTCCAAATAACTTTTAAAAGCAAATAGTCTAGTCACTTAACATGGTTTGCACTACTGTTTGTGTAAAAAAAAAAAAAAAAAAAAAAAAAAAAATCACCTTAAAGTAAGTAACGTTTAAATTTCGGTAGTAAAGAAGATAATACTAAACAGCTAAAAACAGACTTACAGAATTCTCCTCATCATCTTGATCCATTTC
Organism: Protopterus annectens; assembly: GCF_019279795.1. Classification (NCBI taxonomy): domain Eukaryota; kingdom Metazoa; phylum Chordata; order Ceratodontiformes; family Protopteridae; genus Protopterus; species Protopterus annectens. The sequence continues at coordinate 1,064,278,581 of NC_056746.1, read as the reverse complement.
ACGCTGTTGGGCTTCTTGTCGTTTAACTTTTATGTCCATCGCTTCATTAATTAAATCACGTAATATCGACACTGGCTTAGCAGTTTTAACAAATGGATGCTACAAGAAAATATACACTTTAAGTTTCTTTTTTATTGTATTACATCAAACAACCACTATAATTAATTCTATTTCCACAAATAACTAACTGGTGCTATACCAGTGCAAATTTAAGAAAAAAAAGGGGGGCATACTTTAAAGGCTAAAACTACATAAAATATAAATAACATGCAGAAATGCACTAAACATACAGACACACAGTTCCTTTTAATGTTCTGAACACTATCTCCTACAAGTGAGAAATTCTTACAAAATAAGCCAGCTCAAAAGCTCTGCAAATTTAAGAGTACTTGGCTTCCCTGTTTACTCCTAAATAGACTGCTGTAAACTGGCTAAAAACTAATGTTAATCTATTTAAAAATGGAAGGGCATTAAGACTGACAGCTTGTTGGCATTCATAATGAAAGTTAGAAACAAGCTGAGAAAAGTAAACAGTGAGACTGAAAACTGTCAAAATGCTGGAAGTATTGGTCACCTACATGTCAAACAGGGAGAAGGAAGCTGTTGCCCTCAATGAAAGTTGGAAAGTATTTGCATTCATTAGAACAAATTCTGCCCTAAATTCAAAAGATCAATACAAAGATAATTTTATAGAAAAAGCACATAAAAAAGGACTCTGAAGTTAATGACATACTGAACGGTTATCCAAATACCATCCTGGCTTTAAAACAGGAAAATAACATACTGAAATAGCTGTGTGTTACACTCAGGAGGCAAACCCTCAACTTGTTCCACAATACATCGATCACAAGAAGGAGGTCTAAAGGGCAAAAAAAAATCTGATGGTGCCCTGCAGAAAGAGAAGATGGATGGTGTGGCTTTTATGAAAGCAAAGTTGGTGACTTTTACAGGCATCATAACCTAATAATTAGAGTGCATACTGAATATTTTGACCAGCAACAGTGGCCAGGCAACTCCTTCATACACCAAGACTGTAGACTTTTGCACTTAAGGGCCAAATCTGTTTGGTGCAAAGGCCTTGCAAAGATCAAGAGAGAAGGAAAAACATTTTTTGGAAACAATTTTTTTTACTTAAAATGAGTTCAAAACTCATTTTGTTCTATGTGAATGCTGGTTACGGAAATTAAAGTTCTAAACACCTCTCCTTTCAAGATTTTCTTTCGATGAGGGGTTCAAACTTTTACAGACTACCCAGCTCTAGTGGCATAGAAGGACAAAGACTAGACTATAGCCCAGATGATCAGAAATCAATCAGCAGCTCAGGTTATTGAAGGAACTGGCAGTGGAGGATGGGTGTTCCCATGCTGGGATGGGGAGAGGGAGTTTGCAGGTCATCCAGTCCTATAACCCTTCAGAGGAAGGGTGGCACTGTAAGACATGGTTCACAGAGTAAAGTCTTTGGCAATGCCACTCAGAGTGTACAGAATCAAGCACCAGCTTCAGAGTGTGCAGAGTGGCCCTGGTAGCACATAATCTGTCTCCTCACTCAGAGGATGGCTGGATAAGCCCAACAAGCATGTCTTCATTGCCAGGATGTCTTTAAGGGCACAAATGACTGCTGAGACTGCCTGCGACAGCCTTCTTCACTGGGGAGTACCCAGGACAGGGCAGCAAACTGGCGTAGCTGATAGAGGCTAGATGGTCAGCACACAGTGGGAAACTGCATATATGGAAAAAAAATAAGGGTTTGCAAGTAGCCTTGGAACTTGTTACATGAGAATAACAGTTTAACAGGCAGATGTTGGCCATCCACATGAATCTGGAATATCAGTGATAATACAGCTCAGAGAAGCAACAAATATCTAGTGGAATATGAATCCCAGGGTGCAAAAATGGTGAACAGAGGATTGAGAACACTTTCCAGTTTTTAATCAGGGAATATAACAAAAGCAAAAGGATGCTTTGGCTGCAAGAAAACAAGCTAAGAGGAACCAAAATATTACAACTAACCTGTCATTATGCTTTGTGGCACATGACTTAGTATTACAAAACTATTCAAATATTTCTCAGTAACCAATTACATTACAGAGGGGATACATATGTAACAGCTAACAAGTACAGCTGGTATCTCACCAAATGTTGGTGGAAAAGAACGGAAGAAAAGACCAGCAAATGATTAACAGCTTGTGTTTTATTATTTCAAGTCTTGAAAGCTCAACCAGTAGCACAACAGCTAGCGCACTCACCTTTGGTGCTAACTATTTTGGCTGTGGGGTCTTTTCCCACACCAAGTAGTTTGATGGATTTTTCCAGTACTGACACTGCAGTACAACATAAGTGGTGTGCTGAATTCCTGTGTGTGTTATCCTCCAGATGAGAAGCTAAAGCGAGTCCCCATCTGCCCAAGCAAGTGACAACTCAAGTGGATGTCAAAGATCCCATGGCACTTATCAAAAACAGTAGGGAAGCTTTGTTTATACTGCATCATAATTCAGTATTTACACATCACATGCTTTACATTATTTATATTTTTCTTTTTGTCTGGTATAACATACTTTTCTTATGTTTTACTATCCAGTTAGACATCTTTCCTTACAATTCACCCTTCCCATTCCTTTTTTTCTAAAACAATAATCTTATTAACACAACTGTACAATTCCATAATTTGTTATACAATAATTTGAGACTTAACACTGCCATACATTCCATATCCCCCCCAATAAAAACGGTCCATTTTTTTCTATGCATCTTTGTAACATCCTTATACTCTTCCATAAAACAACATGGCCAGGATTATTTCCTGAAGATAGTCATATATATATATATATTCTTAAAAAAATTCCAAAACATTCTCATCCTCCTGGGAGTTTAAAGCTTGCTCCATTCTTCTTTATAGCAAATGTTATATAGCCTTTCATTTGGCTGCCTATATCACATTTTCCTTTTACTGGCAATTTACCCAATGGTCTCCACAGAAATTACTTATTTCTTCCACTTAAACATTTTCTGTCTCTCTTTTACAAACATTTTTATCAGCCTACTTACAGTGTTCGAGTCAGAAATAATAAAATTTCTCTATTACTGATTCATACGAACATTTCATCCCCTTGAACCCCTATTTTCAATCTCCACAACCTCATTTTACAACCATATTCATCCTTTACCTATTTCATTAAATTTCTCCTAATATATTTATTTCCCCTTTTTCAAATTAATCAGCATCCAAAACAGATTCAAAGATGCTAGAGAAGAAAAAAAACATTGATTAATCCTAGTCCATGTGAACCCTAAATACTATCTTCAGTAGCTCTTTTGCCTTTACAGGCTGCAAAGTCATATACTCCCCTAATGAATACATATGGCTCATATACGCCGCCTTCTGTTTTTTTTTCTCTTAAGAACATGTTAAAAGTTTTATATGTCACTGCTTCTAAACTTCCTCTAAAATCTCCTCCCACTTCTTTATTATCACTTTTTGCTGCCCAAACCTCACACCTAACACACTTATCTCCTGACTCATGAAACATACCCCACCACTTTTTTTCCCTCCCTCCACCATTCCCTTACTTTTCTCTCTATTTAACTTTACTCCAGTCTCACTTACCATATCTTTCCGTAACAAAAATAATTACCTTCAACATTAATGATGATCACAAACTCATCAGCATATGTCATAAACTAGAGTACCTTTACTTCTTGCACTATCGCCCATCTTGCTTCACATACATTCCTACTGCTCTCAAATGCCACACCAACAATTTCTACAGTAAATACTACTCCACTTAAAATACAACCTTGCCTCGCCCCTTTCTGTGCTTTCATTTTTTCCCCCTATCCATCTATTCACTATTACCCTATTCCACGTTTGCTCATACACCATTTAAAAAAATTACTTTGTCACTCAAATTACAACTCCTTAATATCTTCCAGATTTCCTCAAGTTTCATACTGTTAGCTTTCTGTATAGCACACAGTCCTATTCCCACCTCTTACTACAGCATCCACCACTTTTAGTAACATACCTTTAGCTTGTTTTTCCTTCATCCCATATATCCCATTATATACTATTTGTCTTATCCCTTTAAAAAGCCTAACTTGTTTAATTTTCATACAAATTTTACAATACCTATTTCCCAATTGTATTAGGTCTCCCGTTCTTAATGTCTTCTTTTCCTTTCCTCTAAAATAAGTGGCTACACAGAGCTCACAGCATGAGCATATGACCACCTCTTCTCAGTAATCTTCAGTTGCTGCTGCTCTCCAGCCCCCAAAAGCAATTAAAATTACAGTCGACTATGTTATGTTGCAAATCACTTCAGTAGCTTCTCCAGTACTGTGACAGTCTGCTGCACTTTCTGAATTGTCAGTAGCAGCAAAGGTCTCACTTTCAACTTTTTCTGTACAAAAGCACTTCTAAAAAACAGTCTCAGTTTCAGTACTCAAAGATTCCTTCACACATCTGTGTATAATAACATTTCAAGAAACAGCGGATTCATCATCTGGTTCACTTGTCTTGATCATCTGCAACGATTTTTCAGTCTCCTGACCTCCCTTCCCATCACTACAACTTTGTTCACTGCTATATTTGCACAGTGCACATCTATCATTCTCCAGCAACTTCCTCCTTCATAATGCATTCAGCATTCTCCACCATTTTTCCTCTGGCTACAGCTCTCTGCCATCACCTCCAGGAAAAGAGTAAATAAAGTTCCTCAGTGTCCTAGACAAATTTCCCCTAGTTGGTATAAATGCCACCTCAGGTCACCCCTAAACAGAGACACTGGCCTAGGGGCACAAACTCGGTCAAAAATGCAAAATATCCACATTGTTCCTCAGTGTAGGGGATTTCTGTATGGGGTCTGCACAGAAATAAACATGGATGTGCAAGGCAGTTTAAGGTTAACCAGTGATGACATAGAAGCTTCCAATTTTATGACTGCTTTAGAACAAATCTTAGAATTTCACATTAGCAAGGTTTAATTAAATGTACAATGGGTGTAACAGAGGCAACCATTGAGGCAGCCCTCGTACCCAGAACGAGATGTACAAATCATCAATCTCAGCTTGTCCACAGTATCTACTTTAGGTGCTAGATGCACACCTTAAAAGTACACTGGAGGGTAGCTGGGCTACTAAAGAAAAAAAGGGAGAGGTTCATTTTGATTGCCTGGTCTGATTCTATAATTATGAGCATGTGCTTGGCTCTTTACCAATTAGAGGGGGTGACAGTTAAGAAAACATTTGAATTCAGATGAATTGCACTGCCACCTGCATCACCCCTCCCCCCAATCAAACACAACTATAGCTTGATAAGAAGCTTTGGGCAAAGATGAATAGTCATAAATACCAAGTATAAGAAAATAAGATATGAAAGGTCAGGTGGAAATTTCAATCATTATTACAGATTTTGAATACAATTATGTAAACCAAAATATGTATATATACACGCAGATCCACAAAGGCTAATGATGCTGTTTGTACAGTCCATTTCAAATGTGGTATACAAGACACACAGATCACATGTGTAGTTTTACAGCTAATTAAGATTTTCTCTACTGTTCCTACTATTTTACAAATATGAAGATAATGGTGTAACCCAGGAGGGTGAAAGGGGGCAACTGACAAGTTTAGTTTCAACTGAAGATGGTACAGGTATAGAACTGCTTGCTGTGCAAAGTAAGAGACCATGCCTGAAGAGGGCCACTAGTCGAGGATTTGAAGAAATAGAACAAAAGCCCAAGTTACTGAAGCTTGCACCAGTGGCATATAGGGATATAGCCCTGAGTACAGGCCAGGTGACCAAAGTTCTACTAGTGGCTCAGGAGCATGGCAACGCCGCAAAGTGGAAAGGTGTGTCACGTCCATGGGGGGGGGGGGGGGGGTTGCACAGGAACATTGCCACTGTCTTTTTTCTACCAAAACACCTTTATTGAATTATCACTTGGTCAAGGATGCATGGGTGTGCTGCCTAAATCACATATAGATATGTGAACAACATTCCACAAAGCCAATGAGGTACCTTCCTCCTTGGAGGGCATGAGTATGTGCAAGGGGAAGGATTACGCCTTAGGTGAAAACAGTCCTTCAAATCAGCAGTATGCAGTAGTCCCAGGATGCCTTGCCCTTCTCATTGCTCCTGAATGTGGGCTGAATTTAGTCTGGAGGTGCCAAGTTCGGTTCAGCAGACTGGCTGGAAAAGAGGAGGCCCTGGCAGCAGCCGATGGTGTGCTGCAGAGGAGCAAAAAAAATGAGTCAACGTATATAAATTTGTTTTATCTAATCTGCATATACTTTGTACATTAGAGCTACTTGTGCAAGAAAATAAATAATTTTAATCCTGCTTTCCAGCTGGGTTAATATTTACTGCTGTACGATGAATATCTATGCTTAGCAAGACAAAAATACAGTGATGGTCAACTCTTGTGGTAAAATCCATAGGTTAGTTAAGCAAGAAAAGTGGGATAGGTGATTTACATGGAATGCACTGGAAGAGATTAACACACTATGTAAGCAATCAACGGACCATTCTGGCAAGAACAATTAGATACTTTAATCAATCACATCCTTGGACTGTGGCCTTAAAGAAGATGCATCTCGAGGATCACTAACATAAAACTTCGATTAAGGGTTTATGGTAAAGGAGAAAGTGTAGAGATGGACTTTCCAGGAACTAAGCAAATGGGAGTGATCCTTCTTATATCACAGATGTGTACTTTTACGGTGGGAGAAACACTGACAGATGAGGGCAGCTGTATGTGGGAACACAGGGATCCATGGAAGGAACCAAGCTAATGGTTTTCAGTCTGTACTTCTCACCAGTAACTTCACAACAAAAATGATACAGAGATGGTGAATGTGCTGCTTGCCTTCTAGGAAGAGGAAGTGATATATATGTAAGACTGGATTATAGTTCAAGCTCTGGAGATCTGCAAGGTGGCTGTAGAAGTGTTTAAGTTCACAGATGGGGAACATATGTGGGGGGTTCATACTTGGGGTCATGGGAATGAGTGACTTCTAAGGTTAAGTTCCAGGACTGATAAGACATGCACTCTGATAGAGCCTGCACATCTGGTAGCAAGCGTTGAAAAATTGACTTCCCAAAAAGTGTAACCTG